>NW_014569654.1:214478-276978 GCF_001313835.1 Polistes canadensis
TATATATATACAATACGTTGCATGTAGAAAACATTTCTGTAGACTGATAACATTAAGCCATTCGCAATGTTCGTTTTAATTACAATAAATATCACTCTGACCAATAATTTTTAAATATTATACCTATGATTTCTATCGTAAAAAAAGTTTTTCCTATTTTCACACGTAAGTATTCAGTCGTAGCTCAAAAATTGCATTAATAATGCATTTCGGCCGATAAATCAAACATTAGAAAAATAAATGAAAATTTGATCTTTGATTAATTGTGCATATGTATACATAATTAAACATTGTGCATTGAAACATAGTACATATATAAATAAATAGCGATAATTCTAAAAAATATTCGATTTTATATCTTATTGTTAAATAATAACAATTATAATCGCGTTAACAGAGAGAGCGTTCATTTTTTCTCTTGTGTAGGTGCTGAATTCGTTTTTTCTTCCGTTTGCTCTTGTCCAGAAGATAGGAATTGTGTTAAGTGAAGAATCGACAAAACGCTGGAAGTATAATTTTTTACGTCTTCCTCTGTAATAGTTTTCAATTGTGCTACAACAGAATGATAAACGCGATTGGCTGTTTTCGTAGACAAATGTCCGACTCTTTGAACGATATGCAAGATTTTGTTCTCCTCAGCAGAAACTGGATCTGTATTATAAAAATTGATAGAATAGAATAAGTGTTCAAATTCTTTTAGGATTAATAGTTAAACGTTAGTAACACATACTCGGTGTCGATTCTTCTCCATCGACAGCTGGGAAATAATGATCCAACAAACGGTCGATAAGAACGCTTGTGTTATCTACACCTTGGACAGCCATGCTACCAAACTGAGTATTCAGCAATTCGTTAGTTTTTGTTATACTTATTTCTTTTAACGCTGAAGCATGTAGAGTTGCCGATGTCTTTAAAGAATGAAGTTTTTCTATCGTCGGATGAATAGGACTACTCATTACAGCTTTAGCAGCGTCATAAATCTAATAAATAAATTATTTATTATCTATTTATTTATCATACTTACATTTATGTTAGATTCATCGAAATTCATAGTTTTCACAAACCTTTTGCGGTGGTTGCTTGACAATTGGAACTTTTTTTTCAACAATGTCGAGTCCTTCGCATAGTTTTTGATCAACGGCATTTATTTGTCCTTCAAATTTCTTTGCTAATGGCGCTGCGATCGGTACCGCTGTTGCAGTAGCATAATTAAATCCAGCTTCCACGTATTTCATAGCCCAGTTTACCAGTTGATTCGAATCTTTTAGGTAAGTATACGTCGATTCTGTTTTCTCTATAGCCGTATGAACCATGGGAATTTTTTTCATTCGATTTAATACCTCCAATTGTGGACCTGAACTGTTTTCTTGTTTAGTTTCCGACATTTTGGATTTTTTCTCTTTTCAGGTTCTGCGAACAATAATTATTTGTACATTTTTAATTTATATATGCATTAAGTTTTACTATATTAATATATAAATATATTTACTTTAGTTAATTTATATATATAAAAAAGGGTATAAATATTTTCTCTTTAAATATTTTTATATACTTTTACTATATATTATTGACTTTGAACCTTTCATCGATTACAAATAATTTTTATCATTATTTCTATCTAGTATTGTTTTTTCCGTGAAGTATATTGGAGATTTGTTATTATCTATCTTTTTTATTTACCACATTTTTTTCCTCTACCTTTCATTTTGTCCTAATTGATCAATACACTATAATTACGTCAGATTTTGAATAGTATTATACTTTGGACTCCTGTTATTTATCGTACACGTCTCAAAACTTTACTAAGACGTCCTTGATTTTTTCTTTTAGTTACTAACAAATACCTACATGGCTAGATAAATTTATATCGAATATGCATATACGTAATAAATTCAGTGCCGAACGATAATATTGACACAGATTAATTTTTCTAATAACAAAATCCTCTGCAAATTTGTAAAAAGTACAATTGTTTATTTAATTTTTATTTTATCAAATATATTGAAAATCAAAGAGTAAATTGGCGTACAATAAGGAAAACACATTGTACATTGTACATTGGCGTATAATAAAAAATAATTTTTGATAATAAAAAGTAGTTTTTAGTTATTTACATTTTTCATAATTTTATTGTACATCAATTTAATTTATATATTTTACAAAAGAAATTAAATAATCAGACTTTTTATAAATTTGTAGTCTTTGTAACAGAATTGATCGAATGATCAATCGACGTTAGAAAACACAAACTTCTTAAAACTTTCTCGACGAGAAAGCTAGACAATAATTTCATTGTCAATAATACTTTCATAACGCTTTAACAGAAGAAAGTTTTTTTCTTTTTCTTTATATTAATTAAATCTCAAAATAGTCAAAGTTGTTACTGCTTTATTTAAATATTTATCAGATCGATTATCGACTTATTTTATCGAATTCAAATTCGGGAAAATTATTAGTAACAAAAAAATGGAACAGTAAAATGCAGACAGTATAGTGATTTTTAAATGTATATTGAATGAATAGTTATAATTAATTAACGGAAAGAAAGAAAAACAATCGAAATCGTTGTTAGTTAATTGAGTTCTATTTTTAATTGAAAAAAAAATCAATCCAATGGAATTTCTTTGTATTTTCGTATATAACCTAAAATACAATAGAAATACATTATATAAATTTACTATTCTTAATTTTATTCAAGAAAAACAATCAAAAAGATGATGTAATGATATTTTTTTGCAAAGAATATTGAAACTAACGAGAAAAGTTTCAAATTCCAGTCACGTATGTAGGACTGTTATCAAAGTCATAAAAAAGTATAAGAAAAAGAGTGATAAAGAATAATTAGAATTCAAACGAAATAAATTAAAAAGAAAAAGAATATAGAAAAGCTAAGAAATAATTTGATGTGTCAATCACAATTGTCTATAGTGAAGATTAGGAATTTTTAAGATATTTCTGTGCGTACGTGCACACCTACTCATATACATATATAGAACTTTTTTACAAAGATACTTCGATTGTGACTAAAATACATTTTATCTACCTTTATTTTAACTTCTAATACATCTAATATTAAATTATATTAATATTTTTTAATGAATCATTAGTTTAATTTGAAGAACAGACTTACGATAAAAAAAACACTATTTCAAAACGTTTTCAAGTAATTTGATGAACACCTATTACGTTTCACTTTGTTCGGTGAGATACTGAACGTTGGTATTGTCGGCTTACGTGAATAGTCATCTCTTTATAATACCTTTTCGTTGGTCGGTAGGAAGAGGAAGCACCAATAAACGACGAAGAAGTAAGAACGAAACACCGGTCAAGAACAAACGCAGCGCCATCTTAAATATCGTATCGATCAAAATAAGAACCCCTGTTCTTATTTTCTTTTATTTTTTGCTTCATAAGTTAATTTTTACATGTTATTTTAAATTCAAAGTTTTTTTATATCATTAAAATTTTATAAGCCTGAATATAAAATTCATATTAAATTCTTAAGGTATGCTTCTTTTTTATATTAATAATGATTATTTTTTACTTTTAATAAGAACGGAATTAATTTGGTTAGAGTGTAATCTTAATTTATAGTTCAATTAGATTAATTTAAGCTTAATTTAATTAATTTTAAAAACACTATAGAGTCCAGTGAGACTAGTCATATATCAATGTATCGAGATTTTTATTTTAATCTAATTTTTTAAAGCGATACTTTTTCTAGGAGGATACCAAAAATTTGTTTCTTCGATATGGCGTACATACATTGTCTTAAAATTTTTATTCCTTAACGTAGAGAATTAATTAATAAAAATAATATGCTAAGATAAATTTTGCATTTCGAAAAAAACTTTTATTTCTTTTTAAAATAAAAGTAAATCTGACCGAAATAACTTTTTCTATGTTAGACTCAAAACTTGTCAACCTCCCCACGTATTTAGGTATTGGTAGGATGAATTTCTAGATACATCCCTGTTGTTCCTTCTGCGCATTACAGTAGATGTACACAGTAGAATATAATCTTTCATCTCGTTGAGTTTATGACGTGGAGATAAAACGTTGGCACTTGTTGCTGCGAATTACGTGTTGATTCATAATAGAGGGCACGTTAAGTTGTACTATGCACCCGTTTAAAATAAATTATATTGTTAATCGGATTTAGCGGGAAAATATGAGTCATGATGAAATGCAACTCTAGACTAACGTTGCGTTAGGTTTTTGTATCATTGATGCTGTATCATCGTAAACTACTATACCAATCGATAAGAATAGTCAATGGATTAATTAATTCATACACATATTAAAAGTATAATATATTCTTATTTGTACATTACTCTTATATAAATATGTGTATATGAATTATTATTATTATTATTATTATTATTATTATTATTCTAAAATACAATGTATTTCTTTAAATTTAATTCATTAATTTTTTTTCGTAAATTATTTTTTTGTAAAAAAGATTTGTTAAAAAAAAATCTTTGTAAAAAAACTTGTTAAAAACTGTACTAATGATAAATACGACAATTTTATGTATTATCTTGTTCAGATCGATTTATCTCTTGTAAGATATCGAAATACAACACAAGGAAATCAGCCAGATCGTAGTGTTGTCATTGGAATATTAAGTTCAAAGGTTGAAACGCTTCTCTATGAGTTATCACATTGTGATTTATATAATACCTATATGAATTAGGAAAGCCTATCTTTTCTCCTTTTTATACTATTATGTTAAACACACATAAAATATTTTAATACGTTAGATTTTGGACTAGAAATTAGAAAAACACCATGGAAAAATAAACAATTTAAAACATTATTGAAAACATGATATAAACAGAAATATCAAAATCATTATTTGAATGATTTATATTAATTGATTTATGGATTTATTTTTTGTTTTTTTTTTGTTGTTCTTACGAATAATATTTTTTCTTTGTCGAAGGAAAATATGTTTGATAAATGATATTAATTATATAAACGAAATATTATGAATCACGATAAAAAATATATAAAAAGATAAAATGATACAAATTATTAAAAAACAAAAAAGCTTTTAATTCTGATTCGAGTTTTGGTTAGTCGGTGTTTGTTGGTTGGGTTGTTCGCATTTATTCGGAGTCGTTAATTCGATAACTTTATCATTGATCGCGTGTATGTACTGTGTGAGTTGTAAAAATTCCAAAAGAAAAGCGATATATCTTCTCAGGTTTTCTTTGCTAAGTTCCTTCGTGCGTTGGCATATATTTAGATAAACACGTCGAGCTGCTTTATTGGATAAACGGCCAACAGTTTGTAAAGTATGAAGTAGTTTGTCTTCTTCCTCTGTTTTCACTGTAGCATCTGTTCAGTGAAAGTTCAATGCTATTTTTAATTGCTTTCAACCTTTCTCCATACCTATTTCTTAATTTCTTTCTTTTTCCTTTATACATGTATTTATTTATTTTATTTCGATTTTTATTTTAACTCACCCGTTTCATCTTCCTTTCCAATGGCAGGGAAATATACGTCTATCAATTTGTCCACGATTATAGCGGTATTATCTAATTTTTTAACAGCTTCAATACCATATTGAGTATCTAAGATTTGATTAGCTTTGTTCCAGCTGATATCTCTCAGATTCGTAGCCTGCTCTAATAAAGCGCCGTTCACGTGATAGATCGTAGAAACTGCCGGTTGAACTTTTTTTACGGCTATATCGTAAGCATTAGCTAAAATCTAAAAAGAAATTAAAAAAATAAGTTAAATAGGGTAATCTTAAAAAGATAAGATATCTTTTTCCGAAACGAAAAAGGTACGGAAAAAAGATATTATATTTTTATCATAATTTCTATATCTAGGTTCTTCCTGCTGCGTTCTCACGAGGCAAGATCGATTTACCCACCTGCTCGGGTTTCTCCTTCACCAATGGGACTCTTTCTTCGATTTTGTTGAGACCGAGGCAGAGCGTGTGGTCGACAAAATGAATAGGATTCTCGAATTTCTTAGCTAGGGGGGCGGCTATGGGTACAGCTTGCCTGGTTGCACTCTCGAAAGAACTCTCGGCTGTGGTCAGAGCCCAATGTACTAGCCAATGAGAGTCTTTTAATTTATTATAAGTTTCTACCGATTTATTAAAAGCCATTCCGATCATAGGAAGTTCAAGAACACGATGGAAAACTTCAATATGAGGTAGTTGAGCAATTTCAGTAGCCATTTTGATTTAGATGACAAATTTCCTGAGAATATTATTCACATTAATTCATTGGATATATCTTTCTTTGATAATATTAAATCTTATCATCCACGTGTAGATACATATGATAATTCCTTATTTTTGATTTGATCGTCTGGCATATTTCAATCTTCAGTTTGAATTTTAAATATACATTAATTGTAATATTACATAGTAATTCTCAATTAATTCTCAATTAATTCTCTATATATTAATAAGATAACTATAAATGTGACAATAACAATTTTTGGTACTATTGCATATCGAGGGTTTATATTTGTTTAATACGTTTTGTAAACAGACGTGATTCTATTGCGATGAGCCTCGACGAGGTCAACGAATTGAAATTGTGTAGAGATATGTACGTGAATGCGAATCGTTCTTCCTACTTTCTCATACGGAAACGACCCTTCTATAAAAGATAAAAGTAACTCACGAAAGTCTAGAAATATCCGTCGAGCTAGTGTCGGTGAATTTTTAACAAGGAAACTTTGTTATCTATCATGATTTCATTAATTTAAAGTCCTGTACTATTTAATCAAATAATTTGCAAACAAAATTTTCTAATACGATAAATAAAATGTCGATACGATAACTTATATACGAGATAAGTCAATTTATTTATTCTTATATATGAAAATATGTAGAGTAATTGTAAATTTTTTAAGGTACCATTATATGAACGTAAAATAGACACGCTATATATATATATGCATACAATTATAATATTAGAGAATGCAGTTATTTATAAACAAAGGTATAACATATATCATAATTTATGCTAAACGGTTGTCAAAAAATAGTAGAATTCTATTTAATAAAATATCTGTTAAATAAATGTTATACTTACGTATTTGAAAGTAATTTGTAATTCTTGAATTTCGAAGGTTCACGTGTTGACAAGAATACAAAACAAAAATACGGTCCTTCCCTCGCGGTGGGTGACGCGTATCTGACCTCGTACATCTATTGAGAGTTTTCGAGGTATCGCGTCGCGCATGCGCAGTACGCACGGCGACTGAATTTCGATTCGCGCGTAAAAAATTTTGAATTCGATTTTATAAAGAAAAAAACATGAGTATAATTTAAATAATTTAAAATAAAACTTTTCACACACACACACACACAACGACGATTCATTAACTTTATAGATACATTTATTTTTCCACCAATAGCAATAACATCGTATTACAGTAGGAAACCAATACAGATAACTAATTATCCGACGCTTATACTTACGATTATTGTTAAAAACGGTGAGATGATTTTTCCTCGTTCTAAACTCCTAATCTTATTACCCCGAATCATTATGGATTACGTATTTAGATATATGTATATGAAAAGAAGGAAAAAAAAAAGAAGTAAATCAACATTAAAACGAAAAGAAAATGAGAAAGGAAGAAAAAGAAAATTTCGATCGTGTTGATATTACCGTGATAACACACTTATTTTTCTTATTCTTTCTAACAATAAGTGTTATAGATGTAATCTAGTTTTATAATAGAAAAGAAGTTAATAAAAATGATGATTTTTGTCTTAGACATATTTTCTCGGTTAATTTGAAGTGAAACCGTTCTCCTTATTTTTTATCTTCATTTGTTTACACGTTATCGGTTAAGAACGTTTGCTGGTTACACGTTTACGTGAAGAAGTAGAAGAACATGACAATGATGATGATGATGAAGATGACGTTGATGATGATGAAGTAGTAGTAGTAGTAATAACATTTCTATGTGCCGTTGACCTTGGCGCGTAATCGAGAAGCTTTTCGTTCCCTGAGGGGGAAAGAAACCCGCTCGAGACAGTTTCCAGGTTCTGCTTGGTTACTCGATACCGTTTACCGGAGAATTGGAAGTCATCGACGTGTGGTTGCTGTGGTTCCGTTGAAGATCTTGTGCTCGGTTCGACTTTGACGTCGTATTTGTCACTATTGTTCCTGTGGCTGTTGTTGTTGTTGGCTTTTCTATTCCTGTCCTTGTTCCTGTTCCCGTTGTCTTTTTTGACACCGTCGTTGTTGAAGTTGTTGCATCCTTCATGCTCGGAGGATAAGCAAGTAGTGCCGGTAGCAGTTCCTGAAGAAATATCGCTCGGGAATAAGTGAGCCGGTGTTTTTTTTCCAAAATTAATACGACCTGATTGTTTTTAATGAAAAAAAATGGAGAGATCTCTAATAATCGTTTCTGTTCATGTAATTAATATATTCAAGATATTTCATTAAACTTCAAAAACTCTGTAGAGTTTTGCTGTTTTTGATAATATCAAGGAACAGAAATTATTTCTTTTTACAATGCGATCAAAAATGTTAAAAGAAAATCATCATCGTCACGGCACGTTTTTTCCTTTTATTTATTTATTTATTCTTTTCTTTTTTAATTTTTTTTTGTAATTTTTATATCTTCATTTTTCTTTCAGATTTTACGCGTTGAGATGGGAAAGATTGTAACAAGGTATTACTGTCCGATTATTTATTTCAATGAAAAAATAAAAGAAGATATAACGTTAACAAAGAAGCAATATTATCTATCTACGTATATATATGTATATATTAATTGTAATTATAATAAATTTCGTTAGAAGAACATAAAAAAAAAATGAAAAATTAAAAAAAATTATCGTTGAAAGAACCGTGCCGATAATTATCTTCCTTTCTTTACACATTAAGTGCATCCTCGTTCAGTATCTTCGGTCTCGATAGAGTGATCAAGGATGACAAAAGAAAGAAAAGGAAGGTAAAAGTGATAAAAAGTAATAATGTTAGATCATTTGAAAGATTCGTTCGAACAACGACGGACTGTTCTCGAGTAAATACGACGTCGAGGAGCCCGTCGTCGCCCTCGTCTTCGTCGCCGACGTCGCACTGAGTACTTACGCACCAGCAACCTATTTGTGTTTGTTCCGAGCTTCCGTACCACCGAACGAAGCATCATGGACATCTGTTGCGTCTGCGTCGTCTCTTTTGTCCCGATAATCGATATCGCCTACGCACCAAAATCAAATCCTTTGCCAATTCTCTATCTCATTTTGTAACATTATTATTTATCGAGAGAGTATCTTTTTATTTTATTTTCTTTTTTTTTTTTCTTTTTTTTTTCGACTATTTTGTACTTTTTCTTTTATCTTATAAATGACCGAATTGATATAGAAGATTTTATTTATATAATATATAATATTGAAATTATTTATGATGTATGGATTGCAATCCGTTAGGGTGGTTTCGGATCGATCTGAATTTCTTCTTTTCTTTTGAGAAAAGAAGGAAGTATTCCATTATCATTGACTTACGAATCAGTATTCATCATCCGTATTATTTCTATTTTTCTTGTCGAAATTCGATTCTAAACTATAACTGTAAAATATCGCATAGGTGATGTAATATTTGATATGAAAAATACTATAATCGATGAAATATAAAACATAAAAGGAAAGAGAAGTCAGATCGATATTAAACCACTGTTTTGATCGGCCAATTTTCAATCTAGAATTCGATGATTCGACCTTCAATGTGGCATCCGTTAACGTCAATAAACGTCGGGAAATCCTGATGAGGAGTTTGCCAACCCGTCGTGGCGTTCTTGCAGCTAAGGATGCTGCACTATTCACGAGATGAACTATGCGTCTTGCTGCTTCTCTTGTTAATAAAACGAAAAATTGTTCCAAAGTTGTGGGACGCGCTTGATTCTCGGGTTCGGGTAGGCTCAATGTGGCCCATAATTCTTTAGCTTTGTGAAACGCTAATTTGGGGTCCCTTGCGATCTGACAAAGAAAAATCAATTATTTAGATTTTAATCAAAAAGTGATTTATATCATTTTACAAAGAGATTAGTACTTACCAATTCAATTACGTAAAGAAACACGTGAATGCATTCGGTACCTTGTTCTTTGAGAGCTCGTGCCTCAGCCATCGTACGACGTGTTAATCTTCTTTGTAATTTTCTTGAAAATCTTGCACCGTGTTGAATAGTACGAGTCGTTTTGCTAACAGCTTCCTTTGCATCAACCTCTATTATAAATATATATATATATATATATATATATATATATTTATGATTTATATGAATATGTTCCGTTTTATTACATTATTTCTATGCTTATAACGGCATTTATTTATAAATCAAATTAATATAATGAAAATTTGTGTGTGTGTGTTCAAGAAGAATTAGAAATATATTGAAACAAATTGATAAAGAGTTTAAATAATAGATTAACGATAAAAAGAAATAATACCATCAACTGTCTTATCAGTTGAATCATCAGGTAAATAATGATCAACGTATTGATCTGCCATAGTTAGAGCACTGTCCAATGTATCGATTGCAACACTGGCAGCGTGACTCCCAATTTGCTTCATACTACCAGCACGCAGCAGAACTGGTCTTAAAATTTTATTTGCTACGTATTCTCGAGTGTACCAGTACATCTATAAGTTCAATAAGAAATGGAACAAATTATTCCATTTAAATAATATAAGCATTGCCATTTAAAGAGAAACGAATTTTAGAAAAAAAATCAATAATTAATTACATATTGCGGAGGAATATGTACTGCTGGTACTCTCTGCTCAACTATATCGATTCCTTTACATAGCAATTGATCGATCGTAGTGATTGGTCCATTGAAAGTAAAGATCGCTGGTTTAGCTGAAGCAGCTGCCAGGGCAAGTGATGTTTCAGCTGCGTCGAGACTCCAATTCATCAAAACATTTGCATTCTAAATACGATTTATTTTTCATATTTTTACTCCGTTACGATTAAGGAAATTTCTTAGAATTAAGATTATTAAAAAACAAATAAGAATAAGAGAAGTCGAGTAATGATTACAAAAGTGAGTTGAAATTAGGAAAAGGTTAAACAAAAATGATTAATAATTATCTATAAAAAGAAAAAAGAAGAAACAACTTTCGTAATCGATAATCACTCGAAATTTTTCGAAAAATGAAGTTATTACCAATCGAAGAAGGAAAGATAAGCCGATGATACCTTTATCCTTTTGTAAACATGTCCAGCGATGTGTATGCTACTTTCGACGATTGGCAGATTCGATAGTTTTGTTATAGATTCAAACTGCAATAGATCCGAATTAATCTGTACTTTGTTGCTTGGCGCCATTGTTGGCCGTCGCTAAAATAAAATAAAAATGAACAAAAATATATATTTTTGCAAAATAATAAGATCGCACGTTTCTCTGCCTTATATGGGATATTCTATTTATTTATACGTGTGTACGTGGATATATATCATGAAATTTGAACAACGTTGTATTGAAAGGAATTGGATTTTGGGAGAGAAAGAAAGAAAGAAAGAGAAAGGAAAGGAAACAAACATGAACGACGAGATACCACATCGCACGACGAAGAGCAATGACATTTCTCTTTCCTGTTTTATCGATTAGTAACATCGTCGTTATTGCGGTTCACGACGATCGTAAAAGTCAAACGAGACGAAAGATCAGTTCTATGAGAAAAATTCGATTTTTAATATCATTTTATTTATGTTTTTAATATTTTTATTCAATTACTGTAAGACAGAGAAAAAAAGAGAGAGAGAGAGAGAGAGAGAGAGAGAGATTATTTATAAGTCATGATCGAGAGACCCGAATGTTTTATCGGATTTATCCAAGATCATCGAAATCATTTTAACCTTTTGTAGAATGCGGCGATGATGATTTTCCGTTTTTACGAAAACTTTTGCATAATAATATTAAATCTATATATTACATATCTATTTTATCAAACATATATTTATTAATTATCCTTTTTTTTTTTTTTTTTTTTTTAAAAACTTACATGATCGCGAATTAGGTGCAAGAATATCTTGTTTCATTCGTTCGATTGGTTTCTTCTCTTTGGATATTTTCTGCAGATAAATAAAAAAAGGAGAGAAAGAAAGAAGATACATTGAAAGAATCGTTCATCTAAATGAGCGGCGTTTTAATTAACGATTAAAAGTTAGCGTCATTTCGCCGGATACACAAGCACGAGAAAATAATAATAATAACATGAAGCAGATAACACGGGAAAGTAAGAACGAATGAGCAAGCAATTAAGAATAAGACGAGCAAGATAATTTAAAGGAAAATAAGAGAATGAGAATAAGAGAAAGAAAGAGCGAGAGTGGGCTGACTGAACGAAGCACGCATATGTAAATGTATTTATCTATGTATATAAATAGATAAATATCGTGTTCGAACATCTCCTGAGTTTGAACGTACGCTATTATTATTATTATTTTTCAACAATGAGCCGTTCAATAATTCTAATTATTGCCAAATTATCTTTTCCTTTGTTTCTAATTATTTGACTTTAGATCTTATTTTAGAAAAATAATCATGATAAATAAAAAGAGTTAGTTAATCGTTTATAAAACGGGATAAAAATTTGTAATATCATTCATTTACAGAAAATATTCTACATAGGCACACTTGTTATTGGCTATCATCTTTAACGATCTCACAATCGTTATTAATATTTATAATAATATTTATAAATTCATTTATCTATCATTTTGTTTATCTTACTTCTATCTCATATCACTTATGTATAAACATTTTCTCTTTATACACTCGTGTGTACGATCACGATTATACATATGGAACGATAAATCCTCCTTCTCTTTCTAAAGAGTATTGAAAAATTATAATGATTTGTACGTACCTTGAAATTTTCTTCGACGATACAAACTTAGGCGATCACGCGTCGCCAGTTTGGATTTGACAACACGATTGACACAGGAATGGTGGTAAGTCCCCGTATTTCGTTTGAGAACGCGTCGCTGACTGCACATAGAGAACTGTGAAACGTTATCTCTTAAGTTTGACCTATGATACATTGCCGATTATATGCTGTCCGCAGAATGGCAACAGTAATGGCGCATTGAAAAAAAATCTTTCTTCTTTTTTCTTTTTCTTTTTTTTTTTTTTTAATCTCTTTCTTCTCTTTCCTTTCTTTTTTCTTCCCACAACCATCGTTTTTGTTGCATTTCGTCTTGTGACGAAGATAAAATCGCTTAAGAGATAATGTCACTTTAGTGCTACAAAAAATACACTATTTTTGAAAATTTTTTTATAGGAATATGGTAAGTGCAAAGTAACATTCGTTTACAGGCCTTTATTATATACATTTTCAATAACATTTACAAATTTTTCCATTGCAAGTTGTCACAAAATGGCACCGTCACAGCTTAGTGTACAATAGTGCAACATTATCGAATAGATTTCTTCTCAAATTTTTGATCTAGAAAATAAATCTATTTATTTCTCACTTCTACGATAGATTATCTTTCGATGAATGTAAGATATTAAAAAAAAATAATATTGTTTGTTGTGAAAATGGGGTGCACGATAGAATTGATAGTTATCGATGTAAAATTTTGGATAAAATTGTTCAGAGAAAAAAAGATCATTAGACAAAAGATGTTTCGATAAGTAATGTAATTATATGAGTCCTATATAAATTTTAAGTCGATCGGTCATAAACTGTAGTCATGAAACTCCGGCAATTTAAAAAAAATGTAATTTTGATATATATATATATAAGTGTGTTTAAAGTTTCACATAAAATTATTTCATGAAATTTTTGATTTACCTTTAGTCTGCGATGGCTGAACCATACCATTAGCTTTCAATACGTGTATATTTCTCCCTTTCTTCTTGTCTAGTTAATTTTTATGACAGCCGAGCCGTTTTTGTTTTTTCAGTGAGTGATCGTTCCGAATGAATAGTCGATAGATACATCGCGCATCAGTTTGCACACAGTAATTATTGCAGCAATTTCAACCGATATCGCTGTTCCTAGTATCTGGATGATCTCGTAATACTAATTAATCCATCATTATACAATAGATACAAAATTTTATGCAGTTATTAAGGAGATCGTCTTTGCTCAATTCCTTCGTAAATCGGTTTGATTACATTGAAAATATCCTGCGAGAGAGCTGCTTTTGCGAATATTCGTGCAAGGTATTAATGATTTTTGCTTTTTGTTACGAACACCACGAATTTTAACCAGGAGAATATTTCTCTTGCTACGGCTTATTATAAGTCGATTAGCTTATGGTCTAATGTCGTTCAGATTTCTTTGTTCATTTTTTTTCTTGATAGAATTATGATTATGACAAATGGCTGATTAGTCTTTAGTAGATTGAAAGTTTATCTACAATTACAAGCTTCCTGATAAATTTTCCCTTTTCTCCAAGGCTTGTAATATTTTTTGTTCATATACCACTAATACTCGAAAGTATTTGGCCACCATTGCATATCCTTGTGAATATCATTTCTATAAAACTTTTTCCATCATATTTCAAGTTCCTAAAGAACATTTTACGGTAAATCAAAATTTTGGATTTTTTGAAAATTCTATAGAATGGTATTAACCTTTAATTGAGACTCCTGGTCTTTCTCAATCGAAAAAAAGAAGCGAAGTATAATAGAATAAAAATAATAATGAAAATAATTATTATAATCATGTAAATAATAAATTCTTCGCGTATTTTTGTTTAGATTATATGAAAAAGAAAAAAAAGAAAAAATTGGGTTGTAGATTACGTGTTAGACTTCGATACATCGATCTATGGAACCGAGTTAACGTTCAAAGCCATCTTAGCTAATTAGGAATCCCTGATAGGAAAAGAGTCTAAAGAGAATCGTCAAATTATCAATTAGATAATTGGAAGACTTTGTATCATTCTATACAAATCAATAGATTTTTCTTTAAAAAATTTTTCTTTTTCCTTAAAAAACATTTTCTTAATGAACTGGAACGTCTAGTTTTGATTATTCTTCCTTCTCCACTTCTTCTTCCTTCTCCTATCATTATCATTCTCCACGAAGTGTTTTCTTTTTCTCCCTAACTCAGGAAAAGAAACTATGATCGAAAAAATTTAAATTATCTCTGACAGACAATCGCAATTATGTTCAAAGTTCAGATCACGTAAAAAGTTTTCGCGTTCGGGTTTTAAACGGGAAGTGATTAAATTTTTCACTCGTGTACTCGCATTGACATAGTAAATGTGTAAATGGTTGATCGATGCGTATAAGTGTATGTTTATCTATAGGTGTGTATAAGTTTGTAAACGATATACTCACACTTATTCATTTTAAGGCGATTTTTCAGGTCTCTACATTTCCATGAGATCCGATTGTCTAGCATCGAGGTCTTGCATGTGCTGTGCAACAAAAAAAAGAGAAAAAAAATAGTGAGAGAGAGAGAGAGAGAGAGAGAGAGAGAGAGAGAGAGAGAGAGAGAGAGATGCACCAATGGCTTCTCTTCTTTCTCCTCGTCTTCATTTTTATTCGTTTCTTGTTCTCATCTTCGTACCGAGTTTGTGTCTGCGTTGCGAAAAAATTCATTCTTCGGAAAAACTACTTCTTTCTTTTTTTCTTTCTTTCTTTCATATTTTTTTTTATTTTTTATTTTTTCTCTTCTTTTTTCTGTTACCACCTGGTACCAGGTAGGTCCAACTTTTATATCTGTTGTGTCTACTTGATCGTAACAAAACTTTATGTCGTTTTTATACGTAACATCGATGATCATTTGAAAATCAATATTTTATTTTTGCAAAATAAGTCATAACGCGACTTGGTCCATTTGGAAAATAATGACGTTAGGTTGTATTGATGTTCGTAGTTTAGTATTGTAAAATATTTTAATATATAATTATATAATAGATATAAATAAATAGATAGATATATATTATTCTAATTATTACATAATTAGTACTAATCTTAATACAATTATTTAGATTAGATAAGTATGTTTACAATGATATTTGTTAATATTAATCAGCGACACGCTTATATTACGCATTTTATTTTAGTAAAATTATTAAATATTATAATTGTTTAAGAGAATATTGTAAAATCTAATATATGATACATTTTATAAAGAATAAATCAGGCTCGAATACATTTTTCTATTCAAGTTAATATATGTATAAAATTTTCTACCAAAAGAGATATGCGAATGATAATGTTAATAAATTTGTTGATTATCGATATCATTGGTTAATTCCAATCATCGATATTAATAAACTTTCATTAAACTGAGCACAAATAAAAGAGAGAAAAAACAAGATAATTTTTTTGTTCTACGTGTAATGCGTCTTAGGTTTGTGTAAAATTTTTAAATAAATTTTCATCAAGAATACATGCGTAATTAAGAATGATGTATTTATTGATCATTTATGATGATTTTAAAATATTCAGAGTAATATAATATACAGTGAGTCAAAGAAGTATTCGTAACCACCCCTACTGTAAATTTAAAATAATTGATATTTGCTTGTAATGTAAAGCTTTACAATTTTTCTACACAAGAATCTACTGTAGGATTATTAAACTTTCAAATTGATATAAATTTTATTGTAGGGAATATTTTATTGTTAGAGATATATAATTTTATTTAAATGATCAAAAATTAGTCTCACAGGAGTATCAGCATCTGCGTAAGATATAATAAAAATGCAATAATTATTTTTGTAAGTAGTAGTTGATTATTTAAGTTTAATTATTGTTTTTTAAGTTTTTATAATTTTTTGCATAAGAATTTTAAGATTTTATGTTATAAGAAAATATTGATTGTTTTAAATTGACGGGGTACGAATCCTCCTGGTACTCACTGCATACGATGATTAATTCTTTTAATATCAATACCTGTCAATCACAGCTGATATTAGAACTCTTCATCGAAATGCAACGGAAACAGCAAGCATCTTGCAACACGCATGACAAACGTGTTAAAGAAAAGGAAGATATATATCATATTATTAGATATTACTATCCATGTCAATTCATTTTAATCTATGCTTATATACATGTATATACACATATATATACGCATGAGTATATTGACAAGATAATAATCGTATATGTTTCAAAGTATGTATAAAGAAAAACACATATGTATATAAATATATACGTAAAGTAATGTTAACGCGTTTGACATTTCTTTTAAAAACGTTTTTGCGTCTTAGAGACGACAATTAGATAGAATATAGATCAACTCGTTTTATCGTATGTATGTCATATTCTGTTTAGTTGTTGAAAAAATGAAAAAACGAGAAAAAGAATTATTTTTTTGTTGAGAATATTTCATTCGCAAATAATTTTAGATTGACGATCTATTAAAAAATCTTATTGAATTTTATCACAATTTTCCTTCATTGAAAAGTTAGTTTCTAATGTTCTTACTGGATGAATACCGGCAATTTTTCGTTTGACATTGCTAGTTAGTCTTTGTTAGTTAGATACAGTGATAAATCTCTAGATAGAAATGTTCTCTATTAATTCGACCTTTCCTTCAGGTTAGAATCGTGAAGATACTTTGGTATCCTTGAAAATTTTTCTAATTTTATGCGTATTCATTTTGTCGATTTTTTTTTTTTTGTTTTCTTTAAGATAACTTGACATTTAAGAACAATGATCGATGATGATCAAAATCGGTTATCACTTTCGTAGATATTTTTTTTTTTAAATATCAATTCCCATCTTAATTTGTTTCCATATCCATAAATGATCTAGTTGATAGATCACACGATCTTTTAACTCTGCGCATGTTTAACTTTATCGACGTTAACGACGTTAATAAACGATCGTCTATATTATCTAAAAATAAATCACGAATGGGGTTGCGTGGATTGTAAGACGTAAAAAATGAAGACGATGACTGAACGATATTTCTTCGTGTCATTCATTCAATTTTGCTTATAAACGCTTGTCACTTTGGTTGATGCTTCGTAAGATTGAAACAATTGATCAAATCATCGATCTACTATCTCTTATTCATTGATCTCTAATTAATTAATAAAGAATAATTTAGTCAAGTATATATTTATTTATATATATATATATATATACATATATATTGAGTGACCCAAATTAGACTGCAACCCGTTTTACATCAGCACGCGAATATCATCAACGACGATAACGACGACGACGACGATGACACACTGAAGTAGTAATAAAATAAAATTGTTATTAAAATTATGCCACAATATATTATTTGTTTCGTTATCAAGAAATATGTTCTGAAACGTAATAAACAGAATTATGTAACACGGATAAAACGAATGTAACAAATGAAATATAAAACTGTAAACATAAAAAATATATTATCGCGCATTTCATTTTTTTTTAATAGGATTTAAGAAACTATTTAGGACATAAATGTCAACCAATTGTTCTTTAGTGCTCGTAAATATTTGGAAAGATTAATTTTCGTGTCAGAAAAGTATATTCTGTCTATGTCCAGTTAAAAGTCATTAATTTAATATTTATGCTCTAATCTGAGTTATTGCTCGTCACAGAAAGTTTTAATAGGAAAAATAATATTTGGGAAAATTATACTTTTTAATAAATGTGTATTAACTAAACAATAGTATTGTTTTGATTAAGTGTTTAATTATAACAGTTTATGATAATATAACGATTTTTAGATGTTAAGTACAGTTTTATTATTTAAAAAATATAAGAATGTATGGTCTTTGTAATAATATATAAGAGACTCTGAACTCTTTAACGATCGAGTTGCTGAAAAAGTCCTGATGAAGGGACGAAACGTTCAATAAGATCGAAATAACGTTCTAAATTCTTATCCTGTCCAACTTTCATGCGACACATTTATTAATAATTTTATTTTTGGAAGTGATAAACAAATAATTGATTATACCTTTTGTTAATACTTTTACATTTAATTATTGATCTTTTGTTCAAGCACGCTACGATTCGTTGACTATTAAGACACATCACGTTTTACATAGGTTATGCAGGACGTGTCTCGTGCAACGTCTTCTAATATTAACTTCAATCAGTGGCAATAAGGAGGAAATAACTTAACACGTGCACGAGTTATTATTTATCGTCTCGGTTGCTCACGTGATTATGAGAATAAGCATATAAAGGTATCTTGATCTTGAACGAGCCAACGTATTCTTTCGTAGGCGTCGTTCGGGTCAAAGTGAACGTTCGCCTGCGTTTATTGGAATATTGTTCGTTTCTAAAATTAATTATTCGAAATATTTTGAACAAACGTGTGTATTAGGCTCGATCAAAGTTATTTCGTGATTATTATTGGTTACTTTTTTGCAATTTCAATATTTTCCAAAATTAAAATAACAAATTTTCAAGATAAAAATGCGTGAACTAGAAAGTCAAAGAATTTTAAAGGACGAAGAATGTTTCGAAATCATAAGAAAGAAACTTCATCGAGATTGCATGGAGGATTTCTCTTTGATCGATTACGAATTAGTGCCTATAGACGGTGTCAATGGTTACATGGGTCAATATTTTAAACTCAAGGCTACGGTCGCACGACCGATGACGCCGTTGGAAACGAAAGATTTGAATTTCTTCACGAAAATACCACCGCCTATCAGTAGTCCTCAATATGAGTTTACTCAACAATATGGTACTTTCAAGAAAGAGGTCGAACTTTATACCAGAGTTTTTCCTGAAGTTTTGGATGGGACCGAACAAAGGTATATACCAGAGTGTTTCTTGGGTTTGGAGGATGACGTTATTGTGTTGGAAGATATGGCACATAGAGGATTCGTCATGACAGATAAGTTTGAGCCATTTGATTTTGAACATTGCCAGGTGTTGATGAAAACACTTGCCAGGTTCCATGCTAAATCGTTTATCTTCGAGGAACAATATAAAAGAAATCTTCACGACGAATTCTCTCATTGCATGCAAGAAACACTTTGGTCTCTGAAAGAAGGTAGAAGCAAGGCCATGTTCGATGCAGCTGTTAAGGGTACGGTTTCTATGATTGGGATTTTACCAAATCTCAATGATAATCAGAAAGAAGCATTTAAAGGAAAAGTCATCGATTTATCCGCAAGTCACATGGATAAATTATCACCCTCGTCTAAGCACAAGAACGTTTTGTGTCATGGTGATTTGTGGGCGAATAATATTTTATTTAAATATGACAAAGATAAGAAACCGATCGAATGTTGTCTGATAGATTTTCAATTAGCCAGGTGAGATTAATAAATCATTTTCTTTCAAATTTTCATTTTAGCACAAATGTCTTGTAATATTATTTTAAATCTTTAGGTACAACCCACCAGCACATGATATTTTATGCTTTTTCCAATTCACGACTAGTCGAGAATTACGAGACAAACATGGCGAGACCTTGTTGAAAATTTATTATGATTCAATGACAGAGGCTTTGAAAGAAGCGGACTTAAACATATCAACGATCTTTCCCTGGTCCGAATTTATATCGTCCATCGAAGATTTACGTACTATGTGTATTACTCATGGTGTTTTAAATACTCCGATCATGCTTTTGGAACCTAGCGCGGCAAGCAAGTACTTCAGTGAGGAGCCTGAACTTCTCGAAAGTGTTCTCTACGTCGATAGGACTCCTCTTATTTGCGGACAATTCGAAAATGTTCCGAGATATCGAGCCAGGATGCTCGAGGGTTTGCTCGAGTTACATGATCATTTGATCAACTAAATGTTATCTTTTTTTTTTACCAAAAATTCCGACCTATAGTATTTCTCCGTAGTTTATTATTAAATATTTCTTCGAAATAATCCGTATGATTGCAATATTTTTAATATTGTTAAAAATGCAAATTTTACAAATAATAATTGAAGTTTTTAAAGTCGGATATTTGTCAATTCGATTGATTGAATAAAAGTATTCGTAATGTTAGCTGCAAATAAATTGCAAAAAAAACTAATATCTTATTTTATTTTGAAATTTCTTCATTAATATATTATACCTACCTTGAAATAGAATTATGAACGAATTTCGATATAAATTTTCCTGTATTCTGCAAAGAAATATTTTTAAATAAGGAAGGATCATATATTCGAATATTATGTTAAATAAAAATGATATTAAAATTCGATGATGGTATAGCACGTTAAAAAATAATAACAATCTTATCGATCGTGTGAACGGTATTACCCTAATCGGGACACGCTCGAAATAGGGCATCCGTTCTATTTTATTACAAACTCTGATGTGAATATCGCACACCGAAACGTGAGGCATAATGGGACTCTTGTAATTTCATACCTTTTATGTATATAATTATTTATATCGTCAATTATAATGAATATATAGTTATGTACAATATTGAATCTCATTCTTTAACAATAACATCAACAACATGATTAAACAACGTTCCTCATTGGTACACAAATTGTAAATGTACAGATAAAAAAGCATTAGATGAGGTTCAATGAGGCATCGAAGGTGGGCGTACACACTCGGCGCGCCTGAATCCCTTCTTCCCTTCGTACACAAACGTAATCCTTTTATATATATATTTATATACATACATATGTATGTGCATACATTTACACATACACATATACATACACATGTCGAAATCTTTTCGATCCTATGTCCATAAAGATTTTCCAATTTTATTTACCTCTTCGTCTTCCTCTTTAATTTTTTTCATCTTCGCCGTCGTCTTCATCTTCATCATCTTCATCTTCTTTATTCTTTCTCTTATTTTTTTTGTTCTCTTTTTGTTAAATTTTTAATTCTTATTTATTTTTTTGTTACGTAAGCCTTCGTCACACACAAGGGTGATCCCTTTATCTAAATCACTTCGAAAACGTTACTACCCGTGCGTTATTTCGTGGCACGGAAGAATCAGAGTGCGTCGATAATAAATTACACACGTATATATATATATATAATTTCACAATTAGAAATTATTATGTTTAATCATCCACGAGGACTTTTATCGTCGTAAGTTAATGAATTTATTAATTACGCAGGCCATATATCGAAATCCCCTTTCGAATGTTCTTCATGCGAAACACCGAGCAATGTTTGAAATATTATTCTCTTTCTATTTCTCTCTCTTTCTTTTATTTTCATTTCTTTTTTTTATATCATAACACAATTGTCTTTCCATGCCATAATCAAACGCAAAGGTGTCGTTCAACGTGGCGAAGGTAAAGGGATTAACGCGAGAATACAATCGCACGTATACATACACACGTCATGCGCACGCACATTATATACGTATATATACACACATTATTTATATTTTTATATTCTATATATATATATATATATATATGTATATATATACTTATACTTATTATTTATACGCATATGCTTATCAATATTTATACTTCGTTTATACACGTACACGTTCCACATGCACGCAACAAAATATACGCCGCGTGTAACTCAAGGCGAATTAGATTACACGGTATGTATCGATCGAGTCGGTGCATGATTTAATTATTAAGGAGAGTGCACGACGACGCTTTTATTTCCTCGAGAGGAACCAGCCAGGGCCGACGCTTAGCCGCTCTTTTTGAAATATTGTATCTCGATCCTTCCATCATTGCCGACATTTTCATCTTATTATTATTGTTATTATTATTTTTTAATGTTTTAATCAAATTGTCAAAAATCTCTTTTCACTTTTGACAAAAAAAAGAAACGAAAAAAAAAAAGAAAACAATTGTCGCAGAAATTATATTTAAGTATTAAAAATATAAACGCGATTCTCTAAAAGGTAATTGAATTGAATTTGTTTGTGAGAAACATAAAAATGAAATTTTTCATTGATAGAAATAAAACGCCGACGTTAACGAGATCGAGAACAAATATGCTGGTGGAACTTTATCACGATTATCGAAAAATCCTTCTTTCTCTCTCCGCTTTGTGCGTACGCATCCTGGTTTTGAAAAAGGAACTCGACGAAAGCATAAAAAAGTCGTTTTGTTAATCGAAAGCGAACGAACATCGAACTGTGTCTCGATTTAATAAAAAATCGATCACGAACGAAGCTATTTTTTTGTAGCTCCGTCGTGACAGGACGCAAATCGTCGACCATTCGTCGTCTACGCGAGACTCTACGCAAGGCTCCAACGAGTTTCTTGGTTTGTTTTTTTTTATTTTTTTTTCGTTTTTCTTCTTCTTCTTCTTCTTCTTATTTTGTTGTATGTTTGTTTGTGTTTCTCTTTGTCAGTTTGTAATATTTTTCTTATTTGTTTTTGGCTTCAAATACCTTTTCATCGAATCTATATTTCGTACTATTTCGTTTATTATTATTATTATTATCATCCTTCTTTTTTTCTTACTCAATATTCTTATCTTTCTTCTCTTATCATCTCTTTTTCTTATTCTTTATATTTTTCTTCGAGTCTCTTAATCTCGAACAATGTCACGACACACACGAAAGGACCACCACCCACCAATATTTTTATACGTGATACGAATAAATATGTCTGTATTATTCACGTTATATTGCGCGACGGGACGAGAATCGAAGTTTGGTTTTCGTATTAAATAAGATTTGCGTTTCACGAGATACTTTACTTTTTTTTCATTCTATTATTTCTTCTTTTTCTTCTTTTTCTTTTTTTAGGGGGGAAAAAGAGAGACTTTTTCAAACATTCAAATGTATTACAATTTAAATTTTATATTTTCTTCAATGAATTAAACTAATTTATTATACTATTTAAAGTAGCAATGCAATAATGAGTTTCTTACAAAAGTAAGAACAAGATACAGGAAGCAAGATATTTAAAGTGACTTCTCATTCTTTATTCTTTAGTTAATAACGTTAATTTAATACAAAGAAACAATTCAGTCTCCCTTTTACAAAAGTCGATTCATAAATAAGTCAAGAGTTTATTATAATTGATTGACATTTATTTATGAATAAACCATATTTTTTAATAACAATGTCGAATTTGCAATTGACTCAATCATATAATAAGTACTATTTTATCGTTAATCAATTTATACCAACGCTTTTATATATTTATGAATCAACTCAAGGTATATACATATTTTTATAAACGACGAGGCACTTCCTTCCTTTCGCACTCGTCCGTTTCGATTTTTCACATTTTTCTCATTGAAAATCATAATATGTGACAACGTTTCCATATTCCCAAAATCCCGATAATCATCATCACCATCATCGTCATTTAAGAATAACGAAGTCTTGATTTACAGAATAACGAAAAATAATGACCCACGATGTTTCTTTTCTTACGTTTTTATCATTTTTATTTCGTCCCGTCGCGCATTTAAAAGATCTTTCCCGATAAATTAAAAAGAGGATCCTTCGAGAAGAAAGAGACAGACAGAAAAGCAGACGGACAGACAAACAGACAGACAGACAGACGGACAGACAAACAGACAGACAGACAGACAGACAGACAGACAAACAGACAAACGTACGTATGTACAGATTGACAGACAGTGATGACACACACAATTTTTTTGCAAAAATTTCTAACTCGATCATTTGTGTCTTCTTATTTTCACTTTAACGTGCCAGGTGCCCATCCGGATCCTATGCACATTTCTTATTAATGTAATATGTATGTACATCCTATTACTTCTTCTGTCTTTTTTTGTTTTTTTTTGTTTTCATCATTATCATAATCATCATCAATCGTCATCGTCATTATCGTTAATCAATCGCAATCATAATCATTAACGGTTAAACAGTTCACAAGCTTCGAGAGACGTAAACCCTTTTTTTTTTTTTTTATAGCTTCGAAAATCGAGCTGTACACACAGAAACGTTTATGTACAACGAATTTAAAATACGAACTGCAATGGCAGTGAACAGTGCAGGTGAATAGGTACTCCAAACAGCAAGTTAATTAGCGGCACAGCGCAACAGCAGCAGCGGCAGCGGTGGCAGCGGCGGCGGCGGCGGCGATTACGGTTTTTTTTAATTATTTTTTTTGCTTTTTTTTTTTTATATATATATATACCATTCCTTCTTTTTTTATTTATCTCTGCATTTATTTTTTTTTCTTTTTTTATTCGTAATCACATTATTACAAACACACACACGAGACACGACGCGACACGTCTATATCGATATCTACCTCGTTCAGTAGTTTGTTGTCTCTTCTTCAATTTTTATCTATTTTTTTATTGTTGTTGTTTTGTTGTTTATTTCATACTCCGTTTCTTCATCTTCATCATCATTCTCTCGTATTTCTTCGTCTTTTATTTCTACGACTCGTATAAGTTTGTTTTTTTGTTTTTTTTTTTGTTTTTTTATTTATTTTTTAGTTAATATTTTTGCTTTATTCCGTTTTTTTTTCTCTTGTTTTCTTTTTAATTTAATTTTTTTTTTTAAAAGTAGGTTTTTTTTTTTCTTTTTTATCGCTCTCTGTGTGCTAGGCTAATTAACGCGCACGTTCTATTTGTTGTTTCTTAGTTGGCAAGAAAATCGAGGGGGTATAAGTAGATGAATAATATATATAATAATATTAATAATAATTTTAAAAAAAGGGCAAAATAATAAGGAAGAATTTTCATTAGCTCGTGAATGAAAATAAACAATTTATCTTATTTTCTTCTCTTTTTCTTCTTCATATTTCGATTTTCATTAGTTTCTACCCTCGTTTTTCAAGCCACGTGGACCTACTCACGCACACACATACATGCATACATAACGGACACGAAAAAGAAATACGATTAGTCGCTTGCTTTAGTCGTTATTCGGCTTCACGACAGAGACAGACGTGTCGAACCTGTTTTTACTTCTTCGTCTATGTGTGTGTATGTCTACGTGCATCTTACACGTACCATATACGCACTATCGGGGATCGAAAGAATGTATTAATGAATGAAAGAACGAACGAACTTACAAATGAATGCATGAATGAAAAAAAATGATTGAATGAATGGATGAATGGATGGATAAAAGAATGAATGAATGAATTACAAAGAGAGAGAGAGAGAAAGAGAATGAGAAAGAAAGTACAATACCTGTGTACAAGTTTATCCGTTATATGTAGGTATGTATATTTTTATCCTTCAGCATTGTGTATATATATGTACGTCCGTATGTATTTTCTTTTTTTTTACTTTTGTTTTATACACAGGTGAGTTTCACAAAAATATATAAAAGAGAGAGCGCTATGTGTACATATATATATATGTGCATATAATACCTATATATAATCGATTTATATATATATATATATATACTTCAGGTTGCTTGAAAAAAGTATATTTATGTGTGTACATCTGTTTTATCTGTATGATGTGTGCGCGCGCACGTACGTAACGTGTGATTGACTTCGTTCAAATCAATTCTCTCCCTTTTTGTTTCTTTTCCATTAAACTTATCTAAACAAATTTTATTGAATTTACAATCGATCATTCAAATGTAACACGTACATGTTATACGTACACGCGTATTTTTGTGTATCTCTGTTGTGTGTGTGTGTGTATATATATGAGTACGCGTGTGTCACAGTCAAATGGTTTTTCTCTTTTTTTGACTCGATAACTTAATCTCACTTACTTTCCTATGTTTCCTTTTTCTTTTACACTCGTGTCATTATAAAAGAGTCCTTCTTGTCTTCTCATTCGCTTATTCTTACGTCTTTCTTTATAAAGTGTTTTTAGGCTTTGGGACGTTCACGAATGAACAGCACCCTCGTATATTTTATACGTACATATATACAAAAAAAAAATTAAAAATACTTTATTAGGTAGATAAAAAGAGAAAGAGTGATGGGTAGAGTGAAAGAGAAATAGAGAGAAATAGAGAGAAAGAGAGAAAGAGAAAAAGAAATTACATGAAAGTTATACGAAGAAAAAAGAAGAAGACACGACAGTGAAAATGCAGATCAAAATAGCTCGAGGATGGAAATGTGAATGACTTCGAACAATTTTCATATTATTTGTTGGTTGTTATTTTTGTTTTTCTTTCGAGGTATGCAAGTAAACGTACATATATGCACGTATATGTACGCATACTTGCAACTCTATATATATAATGTATCTTTTTGTATATATATATATATATATATATGTATATGCTATTTATGCACACACACACACACATACACACGCACAAAACGTTCCTTCCTCATACGATGATAACTCTCGAATGAAACGAATGGGAGAGATCGGGATTCTTTTTCTTTCTTTTTCATATTTTTTTATACAAGAAAAAATACACACACGCGCGCACGCACACACACACACACACACACACATACACAGACGACGCGTACGGTTTTGTTAAATCTTTCGACGACGTTCGATGTCGTCGTTTAAGATTTAGGATGGGGTTAGGGGGAGGGGGTTGGGTCTAGGGGCTGCTCCTTGACGTCCCAAAGTTTTGCGATCGTGATGGTCATCGTAGAGAGAACCGGTAAGCTACACGATACGTACGTACGTACTTACAAAAAATTATTTCAAAAAACACAGATATACGCTCCCCTTTATTTCTTCCCTTCTTACTTCTTCTTCTTCTTCTTCTTTGTTATTATTATTATTATTATTATTATTATTATAATTATAATTATTATTATTATTATTATTAGTAGTATTATTATTATTATTACAATTATTATTATTATTTTTTGTTCTTTATCAATTATCGCTTTTTTCTTCTTATTCTTTTTTTTCTCCTTATTTTTATCTTCATGTTCTCATCTTCTTATCTTCATTTGCACCGATACGGTGTGCGTGTGCGTGCGTATGTGTAAAACCTGTACAAAGTGCTCGAGATTGAAAATTTGTATTTTTCCTTTCGTATTTGGTTGTGTAAAGCAAGACACACGAGGTAAAGGTTACAACATTTTTTGTTTATTATTTTTTATGTTTTGTTTTTAGATGTACGTAGTAGTTCCGGACACACTACGACGATTCTCTTCTTTTCACGCGCACTCATAAGCTATGTCTTCTTCTCGGCCATTTTGGTACTCTCTTCCATTCATTCTCTCTCTCTCTCTCTCTCTCCCACTTTCTTTTCTTCTCTAGTTATTTTTGTCTTTTTATTAATTTTTGTAACATTTTGTCAACTTTTGTCTTTGTCGCCTATTTTATCCTTTCTTCCTTCTCATTCCTTCATTCCCTTCATTCATTTCGTTTCCATTATTTATTGGCCTCTTCTTCGATGCACTTTCTATCGATTTGAATCATTTGTCTTTTTGTTTCTATAATAATACCGGATTTTTTTGTTTTTTTTTTCTTTTAATCTTTTTTTGTTTTTTTTTTATATATTTTTTTTTTTTAAATATTTTCGTCTCTTTACTTGTTTATTCTATTTGTCTTTTGTTCACGTCTTCACTTCTTCTTGCATTTGCATTTTCTGTTTATTTTTTTCCTCTTTTTTACATCGAGGTACGAAAAGAGTTAGGTTTAGGGACGAGAGCAAAAGGGAGAGAGAGAGAGAGAGACAGAGAAAGTTAGAAAAGGGTAGAAAGAAAGTGAGGGTGAGAAAAAGAAAGAGGTGTTGCGAACGTGGGACAATTAAATTTCATTTAATTGATCTCGACGAAACGCTTTCGACATTTCCTCGTCTTTCCATTCTTTTTCTCATTTCTTTCATCTTCTCACTTTTCTCATGCCCCTCTTTGAGACTTTTTTTTCTTATTTTACAAACGAAACACAACTATCATTCTCTCTCACTCTGTCTCTCTCTCTCTCTCTTTCTCTCTCTCTTATTTCTCGTCTCTCTTTAATTCTACGATAATTAATTAAATAATCTTCGAATGAATCACACGGAGGCGTTGATTTCTTATCCGCTCTTGCGTTGTTTTGTTTTTTCTCTCATTTTTTTCGTTTTCTTCGTAATAATTTGTTTTCTTCTTCTTCTTCTTCTTCTTTGCTCTTTCTCTTCTTTTACTTTTTTTGTTTGATCACTGTAAATTATCAGACAGTAACTTCGGGGAAGGCTCTTTATTTTGTAGCTTTTCCATTATCCCGTTGTTTTGTTCTTGTTGTTGTTGTTTGTTTGTTTGTTTGTTTGTTTGCTTGCTTGCTTGATTGCACCTTAATTTTATTATACATATACGCTCTTCTCTCGAGCTTTCTTAATTATTGTATAGGGGCAATGGGAGGGGGTGATTCGATCACACATTTTGTCTCCGCGATAAGCCGATCAGTCCTTTGCGTTATTTTTTCTTTTTTTTTGTTTTTTTAAGTAGTTGTCCTTTTGCGGATAAGACAACTTCTTAATTCTTGAGAGCACCACGTGTAGCTACCCTCGGACCATGTTTCACCATGCCACTTCCAACATTCCTCGATTCTTCTTTTTTATTCTTATTCTTCTTCCCTTCATCTCTTTCCATTTCATTTTTTCTTATCCCACTAATTTAGACTCTTCCACCATTTTCCATCCACTCGATCCTCTCCTTCGTAAATACTACTACAAACTCTTATCCGTTCTTTTTTTCGTCTTCACGTTTTTCACGCGTTTGTTACACAGAATTAATTATCGACGAATAAAGGATATTTGGAAATATTTCGAAGGATATAACATTTATGATAAAATAAAAAAGAGAAAAAAAAGAAAGAAAGAGAGAGAATAATAAAAAGAGAGAAATATAAAGATAGATAAATAGATAGGTCGAGAAAAATAAACTAAATAGATAGAGACAAAAGGGAAGGATTCGCGTGGCTGACTGATATAATCCTGATAACGACGTTTTTGACTTGCACAGGAAGAACGGACGTCTTCGTTATTTGTTTTTCCTTTTTTGCTTGTACGTATTTTTTTCAATGGACGGGGCTCGCATAGGCTCGATGATGGACGCGTGATATTTCATCTCTTTTCTTGAACGACGAAGAAGACCGGAGGAGTTCAGGAATGATGGGCAGCATGATGACTTTAGACGCGTTAATTAGATGTAGGAATAAGGTCCGTCGGTGAGGGCGCTACACAGCAACAGTCAGGAGGCGTCATCCTTGCCACGGGCACCTCTGCTCGGCCTGTACTCTAGTCCTGGATCGAACTGCATCAGCACGAAAACCTGAACAATTTTTAATTAATCCAATCACTCAATTATATCTCACCCTTTAAACCCAATACAATGTTAGAAATAATTGAGCCGTTTATTTTGAAAATGGCATAAGTCACTTTTTCAAAAAAATCGAATTAATGGCAACACTAATTACAATTGAACGGTATCTTTTCGTTTAAAAAAAAAAAAAAGAAAAGAAAAATGCCACTTTCAAAATAAACGGCTCAATTATTTCAATAATTGGATAGATGTTTTAAACAAGAATTTATGTTATAAATTGCAAACTTCATAGGAGAGCCAACAAATATTACGACAAGTGAAATCATTGTTAATGGCAACATAAGCCTTTTTCTTTAAATACCAATTTAATTATTAAAAAGATATATAAATAAATATAATAAAGATTTATGTGACATGTTCCGTGACGCATAGGTAGCGTATAAGTTCTACTTTAAACTTAAGGTTTAAGATACTCGAAATTATTTTGATTCAATTACGATCCATGCGATTTAAACGGAAGATTATCGAACATTATTCTGATACAGAACGTATTAAAATGTTCTTTATATAAACAATTTTTTAAATTATTATATAATATTTTTAATATATGAATTATGTCCGCAAATATACCTGATCTGTGGGTAAAAGTGTGAAATCGTCCGGTGGATTTGTAATGACGTATCTTTTCGACGAAGCATCGCACGACGAACTTGTATCTCGAAACCTAAAAGATACGTTAATTCGTAAATTTCACTATTCTTTTACTCATAATCCTATGACATACACACATGAACACGCACTCACACGTTAGCTAAGCTAAACACAATGAACTCCACGAAATATTTTATTCAAATCTTTTTTAATATATGCTACGACAAATTTATTAAAAAGAAAGTGTTAATTAAAGTTACGTTAAATTAATAACAATCTATTTACTTGGAAAAAGTTAGTAAATCTATCTTAAATCGAATTGAGAGGTAAATTGAAATAAAATGATAAAATTGAAAATTAAAATAAGCTAACTATTTTAAGTTAATTTGTTAATAGCTAAGATTCTTTGGGATTAGACTAAAGCGTGTATATTTAATAAGCTAGAAAGCTTAATTTGTTAAAAGTATGTTAATAAATCATATTTCGAAGGAATATAATGGAAATCCTGAAGAAAGAATTAATAGAAATTATTAAAAAAGAAGAAAAAAGAAATAAAAGAAAAGTAAAGAAATATAATATAATAGAACTAAAACTATAACTAAAACTAAAAAAGGAATAAACAACTAAACTAACAAAGCTGGTTTGGTTTTTTGCGACATTAAACTAAACGCTAAACAAACAGATGACAATAAAAAATGATAGGTATTTTTTGGATGAAAAAACTCACGATCATCGCTTATTTTTCTTGTGACGTAAAAACGGAAAATGCAAAACTGTGCGACAGAAAATGAAAGAATCACGGAAGTAATTATTACAAGAATGATGTACGATAAAAATGTCATAGACTTTGGTAGCGATATATAATAATATATAATGTAGCAGCAATCAGAAAGATCATTGTAAGCCAGAATACATAGATTATCCAATAAATACCATCGAGAGAGGGAAAAAATTCCGGTACCTGTACCTGTACAGACCAATGCACAGCATTCCATACGATTTTAATGCTGCGACAAAGAGGTCACCGTACTTGCCTCCTTCGCCGTACTGAGCTAATGGCCCATCGTACAATGCGATTTGACCGACTCGACATCGATCTCTATTGGCTAAACTGTCCGCAGTGCTACAAAATCAAATTCAACAAATATAGTCATCACCGTGTAAATTATTATGCACAATCTGAATATAAAATTCTCAATTGGATATAATAATAAAATGATATAAGAATAATGTTTTGATCCATACTTAAATGTTGTTGATCATAAATAAATTCACCTGTAACCCCCTCTCAAACCGGCACCTTCTGCCAGAATTAATTCCAATTCGGGCGTTGCTCCACCGGTTATCAAAGAACGGATCAGAGTAAGCGCATTTTGATTGAAGTACGTCTGTAATATTTATAAAATAGAGAATGTTATTTGAAATAATATTTCGAATTATTATCGATTCAAATGATTCAATTTATTAACTTACCGTCGACATGAGCGAATCTAATACGCTCACAGCGAAAGCGGTACCGCAAGCGAACGGTTGTGTGAGGTAGAGTTCCGTGTCTGGGTCATCATCATCATCCTGATCAAGGAACTGAACGTTGCTGTCGTTTACGAGTTCTATAAATACCAGATGTATATCGTTATTATTGTAAATAATAATAATTTAATTTGATGCTTTAGTTTATACTTTTTTTTTTGTTATTCAGTTCTGGCATACTGGAAAAGTTGTCAATCATTTTAATTGTAATTATATTATTATTATTTGTATGCATTAATACCTGTGATCATTGGCACGTTGGCCCCGTAAACGGATCCTCGTCGCTGTAGAACAATCGGGCTGCCAACTGTGGTCAAATTACCTTGCTCATTATTTGCTGGAATTTTTACTCATTGTTTAATGATATCATTGATAACATACAAACGAGAATATGCAAACGATAAACTTGTGTGCAAGTATATACGTATAGATATGTATTTTTATCGTAATTAACACGCGCGCGCGCGCGCCTCGTCACGACCTAAATCAAATTGATAGGAATTTTCTAAAATAAAACTTTCCGTGAGTATTGATGTAATTCAACATGTTAGTTAACGAGATAATGTGTGAAGCGTAGGTAATAGAATTCTAAGCTCGAACAGCTTACCTTGACTTAACACGCCGATCGTGTCGTCGAACGTCATAGCCTTTATATTAAGGGATGCGAGGATGGCTTCCTTGTCGGCGAGGGTGGGGTCATCGTTGCTAGGCACTTTTGCCGACAGGATGCAACACATGTCGCATAGATTCACGTTTACTGCGCGCAAATCAGCTCTGCTCAACGGTGAACCCTATAAATCAAAGTATTATCAGTATATAATTATTATTATAATATTCATAGAGTGATATGCAATACTACAAGCAAGGTGATCTAAATGTCACTTAACCGAATTGAAAAATGATACATTTTTTTTTTAACAATACAGTAACTGGATATATCTATATGTTATAGTTAAAAAGAAAATATTGTAATTACTGATTTTTTGTTTTGTTTTTCTATTATCGATAAAGCAATATTTTTGTGACGACGTGCATTTTTGAAGCAATTAACTTTACAAAGTATCGGATCATCAGCTATTCAAATGTTTTTTTGTTATATCGACTCACGTTCAACACCGATATTTTTGGTAGGTTCTGCAACATTTTCCATTCGCGGCGGATGTAGTCCACAGACCCAACTATCACTACGTGTTTAAGCTCGTGGTAATGGAAATTGGAAGCTCGTAATGGCATAACAAGGTTTCTCAAGCCGATAAGAGGCGAGTCGGGATCGGCAAACAGGCAGACAACGACGTGTCCATTTAGAACTGTCATAGCCGCCTGATTACGATCTAATATGCAGTCTTCGAGGTTACGGGATGGACTCCAATGGAACATGCCCGTTGAGTCGTATTTCATTTCGGTCTTCTCAAAGTCGAAATCTTTCGCCTGATCGTCAGCGATACCAACTTGAAGACCACCGTTGTTGTTTACATTAGTGCCACCTGAGGCTCTACTCGTTGGCCTGAAAAATTAAAAACAAAAAATACAACCAGAATTAACGACAAGCTGGTATCAATTTTTTTTTTTTTTTAATCAATATTGTTTCCTTTTGTTTTTATTAATTTAATTATTTTATCGATATAGCATCGTACATAAGTTTTTTCACTTCGTAGGCAAGATGGTAGCCGGCATACGCGGATTCTTCTTGCGATCTGAAAATTAATAAACAACGATATTATTGTTAAAGATTAAAAAAAAGATGTCTTTTTTTTATAAAAAAAGGAGACTCTAATGTGAGTAAATACCTTTGATTATAAGGCTGATTGGGACTCGACAAACTATCGTTCGTAGCTCGATTCACGTTCGGTTTCACTTTGTTCACTTGCTTCGTCGAATTCATCATAGTCATTCCGACAGAATTTCGATGATTCCTCATAGCTACAATAGATAAAACGTTAGGCATTTATGTTAAGTACAAACATATCTAAACAATCGAAATTGAGAATCGTATTCCATATATCTGAAATTGACCATACATATCAAGAAAATCAAAGAGAAATAGAGAGAGAGAGAGAGAGAGAGAGAGAGAGAGAGAGAGAGAGAGAGAGAGAGAAAGTTCAGTATAATTAAAACAAAATTAAAACTCACCGTTCGGATCTTCTCGTTCACGATTAATTTCACCTAAAATATATAAAATACTATTAATTTTATTCACGATCAATGATCTAAGAGTGAACGATGATTGGCCGCATTAATGCCGGTGTGACGTATAAATAAATAACATATTATTTAAATTCGCAAAATTTTGATAATATAATTTTACTTCTATTTCGATTTTTTTTTTTGTATGTGCAAATTTTTGTTTATTTTCACAAATAACCAGCAATAATGGGCCATTATAATTACACGATTATCACATTGTTCGCGATCTAATACCCCTCCCCGTTTTTATTGCGCATATTACTTTCATGGATAAAAATCCTACAGAGCCCCATGCTTACAGGCGCGCATAACTCAGCCTAAACACATGTAATTTATAATATATATATATATATATAGTTGTTAGTACGTGCCAGAAAAACCAACAAAAATAAATAGTACGGCCAATGCTCGAAGCCTGACATTTAAGTATTTCAATATTTACGAAGCAGCGTAGTAATTACACGTACGTCTTCTTCTATATAATTTATTTATTTATTTAATAATTTATTTTATTCCTCTTTTTCTCAAATTTTTACAAATAATTTCAACATTATTTTTACGAGAAGACGCACGTTTTTCTATCACAGCGAGCGATTAACAAAGTTTGACGTGTATGCACGTCCTTTCAATTTAAACATCGAATTTTTAATAATTTCGAGCGTATTGCGATAAGAATAAAAGAAGCGCACATACATGTAATATATGCGAATATATAATAACAATAATAATCAATAATAATAATCAATAATAATAATCAATAATAAATAACCAATAATAATAATAATATTAATAATATACGTACGTTTATAGTATGTATGTATGTGTTTAAGTAAGGAAATCTTTCACAATTTTAAATAAATGCATTCGTCGATAACTTAAGTGGAAATAATGAAGAAGTAATACACGACGAGCCTACAACACGAAGCGCTCTTCCATGCATTAAGAATATTACAAAAAGGAAATTAAAAAAAAAAGAAAACAGAATTGAAAAGAAAAACAAAGAAATTAAAAATAAAAAACTCAAGGTAGAAATAAAAAATTCCTAACTAAAATCTTGTATCCTCCAGTGTCAGTCGGTTCGTGTATCGATGGAGATTGATTTCACCAGTAATGAAAATATTCTGTTGTTTATTTGAAAAAGTCTCGGATAATATGAGGAATAAAAATATAGAAAAAAAATATTAAAAAAAAAAACCAAGAATATCATACTTTAAGGAAGCTCTTAAGCACAATTACGAAACGTTGTACGTTCGATTGAAGATATTTGATTTTGCAAGAAGCCGCACACATCATTGTTACGATATCGTTAAATTAATTATTATTTGTAGGCAGAGCAATGAAAAATAACGAAAAAGCGATTCACGTACGTCTCTTTTGTTAATTATTTTTTTTCTTCTCGGAGAGAGAGAAAATTTAGATAGATAATTAGGTAGATAAAGATAGATAGAAAGATAGAGAGAAATAGAGAGATAGATAGAGAGAGAGAGAGAGACAGAAATAGACATTTTTTTTTTCGACATCATGCTTCTCCGTTATTAATTATTTAAATGTAATATTTTGTTTATCGCGCTCGTTGACGTTCGGAAAGGCAGTTTGCGAGACTGTAGCATGGATTTGATTGAGGTGTAACTGTACCTCTCAGGTGAACCATCTTGGGCAGTTCTGGCGGAGTGAATGTGGGGGGAGGATGGTGGTCGTCTGCAACAAACCACTACACATGTTAGCTACGCTAACTAATTAACTAACGCCTAAACTCGCTACTCTAGAGAACTAATCGCTAAATACATCGGAAACTATGCTTGCAAACTTTTCTCCATTTCGCTCGAAAACTCACCCTTCGTTCCATTTAATTGAAAACACATATATACATACATACAATTGTATATATACATATATATGGTTGTACTGATTTCAAATCGATTAAAATATTCTTTTATTTGGTACGACATTTAAGTGAGTTTTCAATCGAAGTTGTTACTAATTTCTACGTCACTTTTACTATTACTTTTATTACTACCACTACTATTACTTTGTTACTATTATTAACTACTGTGCTAATATATATTATTTACGAACACGAACATACATAAATATAGATAATCATAACTTAGGTTAACTACATTGCCAAAAACAGTTCGCATAAACAAGGACGAACAAGACAAATTCATATCATTTTTTTTTTTCGTAATTGCAAATACAAAGGTTCTATTGTATTAATTATGCAAAGATTCGTGAAGATGCATAGTGGAATTAATTAACGAAAAAGTGAGAGAGAGAGAGAGAGAGAAAGAGACAGACAGATGGATAGATTGATAGGCAGATAGATAGATAAATAGATAGATAGATGGATAGATAGACAAATAGGCAAAGGGAAAGTTATAACAAAAAATAGGGAGAGAGAGAGAGAGAAGAAAATTAGACAGATCTAAATCGTCCATGTTATACCAACATATTTCTTAAATACGCTCACAAGCTGTGCACTGTGCATTTTGGTACTTATCGCTTCTATCATGCATTGGCTGGCAAGCTTTATACCGTCAAATATATTTGCATTTATGCTCGCATGCGAAATAAAATTTTATTTTTCTAAAAGTTGACAACCCGTAGATGTTCCACGATTATTTTTATTTTTATTAATATTTTATTTTTTTATCTTCATTATTTCAAACTTTCTTCGTTCCTTATGGTTAATTTTTTTATTTTTTAAATATTTTTTTCTCATATAGAATTTTCGAGAAAAATAGCACAAACAAATTTCCGTGATTTTTATTTAATTTATTTATTTATTTATTTAATTAATTATGTATTTATTTAATTAATTAATACCTTCGACGAGCATACATCGAAGGAATACGTTGATTTTTTTTAACACACTTTATTGCTTTAATTTTCTTTATCTTTTTCTTGGCCATTATTACTTTTTTTTCTTCCTTTTCCTCCTCCTCCTCCTCCTCCTCCTCCTTCACCTTCTCCTCTTCCTTGTCATCACAGTGCACGCGTCGCGTTATTAAGTGCAAGACCTTTTTATGCACCCAAGGAAGGAATTGACGTGCAGAAAAGTAGACATTCGAGCAAAAGCTCTGTGTGTATGTTAGAGAAAAAGAGAGAATAAAAAAAGAGAGACAGAGAGAGAGAATGAGAAAGTGGGGGGAGGTAGGATGGGGGTTGATAAAATCTTTGAAAAGAGTGCTTGAAAAGTATACGCACAAACACATGAAGAGAGAGAGAGAGAGAGAGAGGGAGAGAAAGAAAGATAGATAGATAGATAGACAGACAGACAGACAGAGAAAGAGAAAAAGAGGTATTTAGAAAGATGGACAAACGGACAGAGATAGTTTGTATCGTGTGAGCAGCGGAATCAAAGGAGAAAAATAAGAGTCGTTTTAGTCGTCGGGGGTTGCCGTGAAACTCTCGTCGTCGAAGTCGAGTGACGAATTATATAATTATTGTCTCTTCTTTTTCTTTATTTTTTTTTTTTTTTCATTTTTATTTCTTTTTCTTCTATNTTTTTTTTTGTTTTTTTTTTTTTGTTTTTTTTTTCTTTTTGTTTTCAACTTGCTCGTTAATTCTTCGTTTTCCTTCTTCGTGCTAATTTTTAAAAAAAGTTTTTTTTAAGTACGTGTATATTTATTTCTTGTTATTTTTTTGGTACTTCTTTTTGCCATGATCGTTCCTACGCATGTACTACGTTTGCTGAGTCATGGTGAATTGTTAATATTTTTTTATATTAGCCGTATGCTAAGTATTGCGCGCGTGAAAGTTCCAAATCGTACACGTTTATCGGATTGAAATGATATTTCGTGATACATTAATTTGTTGGTTTTGTTTTCCTTGAAATTAAATATTTTGTTTATAAATTGCAATTTGGAAATTTTATATATTTGTTTAATTATTTTATTTACGACGATAAGATATTTTCTAATAAACGTGAGAAACGTGGAACTCAATTTAGATTTAGCAATATAATAACAGCATTGCTCAATGTTACTTTGTGATTAGCTTTGTTTTAGCCTACTTCTCTATATCAATTGTGCTGCGTTAATTATATCGTAATCTTTCTCGTTGAACATTGGCACGATCGCGTTCTGTGATTATATTATATATTAAAGATATCTATATATGTGTATGAATATATATATATATATATATATATATATATATTTACAAATATATATGTATATAAGTATGGATGTATAAAGTGAAATCATAGAAGTATTCGTACCTGCTCTCACTGCAAATTTGAAATAATTGATATTTGCTTGTAATGCAAAGCTTCAAAATATTTATACACAGAAGTCCTATCTTAGGATTATTAAACTTTCAAATTGATATAAATTTGATTGTAAGGAATATATATTTTATTATTATAAAAATATAATTTTACTCTTAAGTGATTATAAATTGATCTAACAAGAGTATTTCCATCTTCATAATATATAATAAAAATACAATGATTATTTTTTTGTAAGTAGTATACTTGGTTGACCCTCCTTTGTATCTTATAATACTTTTCAGACGATTGGGCCGATTTTCTTATCAGTCATATATAATTTTATTCCTTTTAGAATCAAATGCTTTTTTGCAATCAAATTCATATCAATTTAAAAGGTTAATAATTTTAAGATAGGGTTTATGTGTATACAAATTTTGAAATATTTCATTATAAGAAAATATTGATTGTTTTAAATTAACAAATTGGGTACGAATACTCCCGTGTGGTTCACTATATATTTAAATATTAAATATACTCCCGCTGAGACAATTTGACTTACTTGGGTACGAGTAGTCTTCACCTATGCGGGTAGATTGGAGGACGAGAAGAGAGTTTTCGAACAGATACAGATGCGAAGAGTTAGTTAGATTAATGATCACTATTTTTACATATGCTTATTATTGTTTCCTAGTATATAGACTTATTATTTGTGCTTGTGTTTTTTGCATAAATATGCATGTGTATTTATGTATGTATTACGTTTTGATTTAATGATAATGACGATGACGATGATGATGGTGATGATGATGATGATGATGATGATGATGAGAGCACAAAGTTCGTAAAATCAGATCAAATCAAACAACATATTATGTTAATGAAGATAAAAGTTTTGGAATTCTTTTCTTTTTGTTTTGTTTTGAATGATTTTACGAACGTTTTTATATTAAATGGTAACAGGTGTGGTGGATTCCTACGAGGAAATGTATATTGTGAAAACGATAGATGGTACGTTTGTATAAGTGCATGTATGAGTCAGTCTCTGCGAGTACTTTGTGTGATCAGACGTACAGATAGATCACGTATGTTTACACACCTAGTACAAGGGAACACTCGTATCGGATATACCCTAGGTATGTATTCTATGTACAACACGTATTTCCCTGCTTTCGAATGGATTTAAAACGACATTGACAACGAGATAAGAAAGCTTTACTTTCAAACTTCCCTAGCTTTTATTATCCACACCCCCTCTCCACTTCCTTTTGTATCTTTTCATTTTTATTTGTATTTTTATTTTATTTATTTTTTATTTTAAATTGTCGAATCCTATTATTTCTGGTCTGGTTCCTTTCCCTTTCTAACATTAACGTTGCCGGTGATATCTAATTTCTTCTTCTTTTTTTCATTTTCTTGCGAATATTATAATTTTTGATTGTATACCAACGTTAAGGAGCTTTTTAAGACTAAACGATTATGGTTTATTAAGATCGATATTTGTAATATTATATTTACACTCTTACAGAACACTCGTGCGCATATCGCGTAAAACACGTTCAAACTAACTGCAAGTTTTCTATCGATTCGTTCGAAAAGATATTCCATTGAGTATGTATAATTATATATGTACACCAAAGTTAGGATAATAGACAATTCCAAAAGATTACTACGTGACTATGATAAGTATTATATATAGTATAGTATATTATATAATGCAGCGAGTAGAGAATTTAACACACATGTAATAACACAATCAATGTTAACACATACGACAAAGGTCTAAATGAACGAAAAGAAAAAAGAAAATCAAGAGAAGTAATTTTTTTTTTTCGTTCGAAGAGCGTTCTGTAAAATGTCGAAAGCAATTCACGTACAATTCAATCTCGAGTTCTTTTAAGAGTTAATGATTATATTGATTAATTAACAACGATTAAATGCTACAAGAATTAGGAATAAAAAAAATAAAAGAAAATAATTACTTTGGGACTTTGTTAACGGTCGTTGTCATTGTTTTAAGGAATAAGAGAGAAAAAGATAGATTAAGAGATAAATAGAACGATAACTAGATTTAGACAAAGAGAAAAAGAGAGATATACAAAAGAACTAACAGAAAGTAGATACGAATAAACAACTAACTGGTCTAAATATATATTTATAGATATATATGTTCTAAGCACACGTCGAATAATAATAATAATAATAATAATAATTATAATTATAATCATAAACATCAAATCGATCCAACGCGAATCTAATAAACAAATGATTAATATTAAATCCGTACACGTGTTTTGTATATACGTACATAATACATAAATCTATGTATGTATAATAAATATATACCGATGAAATTTCATGATCCACTTTTACAACAATTAACCATCTTGAAACATTTACAAACCATTATAATATATAAAAACTACATTCATATATAAAAAAAAAAGTACACATCGATGTATAATAATATTAATAATAATAATAATAATAATCATTTCGATAGCAAAAAAAAAGGAAAATACAGCATTACACCAATACAGGGCTCAAAAAAACACTAAACTGTATTCTACACTTGGTTCTGTCATATCGTTGCCATACTGAAAGATTATATTAAAATAGAGATAGAATATGAATTAATTAGCAGAACGAAGGAAGAAACAAGGATAATTCATTTGAACTTTGCTCGGAACATCTTTTCAGTTCCTATTGTTGTAATTTATTTCATTTTTTAATTTAATTCTTTTTACAAGGTCGTTTCACTTCGTTGTGCTAATCGTTTCTCGTGTTGATTACACGTTAGCATCTTATTCCTTCGTTGATCGTTTCGTCGCTTATAAATTAGAAACGATGAAGAGAGTGAGTATGAGAGAGAGAGAGAGAGAGAGAGAGAGAGAGAGAGAGAGAGAAAGAGAAAAAAAGAGAGAGAGAGAGAGAGACAGAAAGAAGAGAGATATAACTTGCGAGACGTAAGCCTTAACGAACGAATTAATCTGCATAATGGAAAGGTCAAGTTGAGTTGGTTGTTTACTCGTTCCACCATTTCGTATTTTTCCGTCGTTTCGTTAACGCCTACGATAAAACTAGCCTGTCTTTAGTGAAATCGATCGAAATTTGTATTCGAATGACAACGATCGTTACACTACGTTTGTGTGACTGTTTTGTAGAAATTACCATTCGAATCGAAGGATATGAAAAGAAAGAGAAAAAGAGAGAGAGAGATAGATAGATAGATAGATAGAGAGAGAAAGAGAGAGAAATCATTTTTGTATTAAAAGAAACAATGTATGTATCTTTCGATTCAAATAGTATCGATCTATTTGATTGAAATCTATTTTTAATATAAAGTACGGTGACTAGTGAATTATTTAGATTTTTTTTTTTCATTAAAATGAACTATTTTTTGTTTTTTTTTTTTTAATTCGTTTTAATTCTTACTAAATTATCTATAATTTGTTTTTGATATATATCACACGTTTAATAAATTCACGCAAATACGCGTATGACTTGATGGTAATTTGTTAAATAAAACTGTTTTCATAGCAATTCGTAATATTAGTTAAACGAAGTGTGTTAACAGTCAGAGATGACTCAAGAGAATTATAAAGAAAAATAGAAAAATGTTCTAACAAGCAAGGATGACTTCATAGTGCAAAAAGTTAATTCCATTTGATTTCTGTTAGTTTAAACGAGTCCACGAATCACCGTTACATATATATTCCCGTCACGTTACTATCTGTAGAATTAATCGATTGGATATACATATGTGTATAATATATAGGTATCTGTAGATAAATGAAATTATAGATGATAGAGAGAAAGGAAGAAAGAAAGATAGATAGATAGATAGATAGATAGATAGAGAAAGTGAGAGTGAGAGAGAGAGAGAGAGAGAGAGAGAAAGAGAGAGAGAGAGAGAGAGAGAGAGAGAGACAATCTATATTGGGGGATACATACTTGCTCTTCCGACCATTTGAACAGCTCGCACGCCTTTCCGGAATGTGGCCACTGCCCGGAGGGAGGAGAACCAGAGCTGTTAGTTGTCACACCAAAATAATGTCAACCTATATACGAGGTTTACAATGCGTGAAGGGAAATCCGAGGGTCTAAAGATCGACGTGTGTCGCTGTCGGTATAGATTGAAAAAAAAAAAAAAAAAAGGAAAAAAAAACACACACACACACGAAGGAATAAAAATCTAAATCTATCGTATATTAAATTAATTCTTGATAATAACATTTCAATATTGAATATAATAATAATTGCTTCGAGATTAATTGAAAGTACGATCGATTAAATTTCTTCCACGTGGACGTTCGATGTAAATTAAAACAATATATCGATATCGGCATTGTCACATTTAAATTAAAGAATTAATTCTTTTTGTTGTTCTCTCATATAGACCCCACTTATTATAACATCAGAGATATACGAAGAAAGAACATTTGGCATTTTGTTTAAAATGCATGTGCACAATTAATTTCTACGAAAAGTGGTGGAACTGGGTGTGATCTCTGTTGTACGTACAAATATTATTATTCGTAGACATTTAAATTGTTTGCTCTCTCAGCGGATAAAATGGGCCTTTCTAGTTTGCTAGATATTCAGACCACGTAAGACGAAGTTACGCAAATGAGGAAATTGTTGGATAAGGTTATAAGGGCGGAGGGTAAGTGGTTGAGGTTTGTTTGACACAAATAACACAGGCATGACGAGCCGAATAATTTCTTCTACTCAAAAAGTATGGATTAATAATTAAAAGAAATATTATAATCGTTGCTAACTTTCTTACAAGTGACTTGTATTCTTTACGAATCGAGTTGGTAAAGAGCTCTCGAAGGGTATACAAACTCTTCTCGTTTGAATCTCGAGTCAAAGAAGTAGTACGGACTAAGTAGACACCTGAGAGTCGACCACTTAAGGAACCTTCATCAATGCTTGTCAGTTACGATTGAAAAGACTAACAGAGATTAGAACGGTGTGTGTCGATGTTATGATTTATTATTGTTTATGTAATAATCGCTTAATGATTTTTAATGTTGATGCTGATATACGATTAAATATGTGTCGATGTTCATGTATTATAATAATACACACGTCGTAGGTATATTTATGTATTACTTTATAGTATGCTGATCCATTGAGAATGTTTCGTATTTCTAATACAAAAAGTATTAGTATTAGATATTTTTCAAAGTGGGTGTGTTTGATAAACCCTGGGCATCGATAATGTATTTCGAAAAATCTCGTCTTTTATTTTTTTCATATTTAATAAGGACCATAAGATTATTCTTGCTTGAGAAGAAAATAATAATAGTAATAAGAAGAAAAAGAAGATGAAGAAGAAGAAGAAGAAGAAGAAGAATAAAAATAGGTTACAGAGTTGCACGACGATGAGAGATCGTCATCCAAAGGCCTTTGTGTGTCAGAGTTTTATGAACGTGTCTCAAGTCAAGGTTAATGGATGCTTCTAATTTTACATACATACATACATACATACATACATACATACATACATACATACGTTCATACCTAAATACTATCTATACATATTACATAGGATACACTTGGGAACTATGAGGATAAGATCGCAATTAACCATCATAATTTGTTAAATGGTTGCTCGTACACACATCGCGCTGGTAAATAAGACGTTATGAGGGTCCTATCAAAGTTTATATAGATAGAAAGAGAGAGAGAGAGAGAGAGAGAGAGAGAGAGAGAGAGAGAGAGAGAAAAGAGTGGGATGGATAATCGATAGATTTTATGACTCGCTTGTTACAACTAGAACGATCGTATATTGGCAACGCCTTGGTCAGAGCTGATTTGCTAAAGTCTATTAACAATTAATACGCTGTTATTGCGATTTACGTAAATACATATAACACATTATAAAGTATAAATATACTATTATTTTGTTGAGAGAAGAACATTATAATATAAACGATTAGAATTAGAATAGGAAAGGCTTAGAAATGCATGTACATTAGAATGAACGCGCCGATTCGAGTATTCGCTTTTGAATTTATTTTCTTTTCCTTTATTTTTCTTTTTAGGTATAATATAAAAAGAAAGTATGATCGAATCGGCGTGGTCAAAGCTGCGGCAAAGGTTTAGCTGGGGAAAAGAAAGGGGAAAAAATAATTAAAAAAATATATAGAAGGAAATTTTGTAGTACGCACAACAATTAGCGTGATAGTGTTATCAGAAATTCGTGTTAACTTATTGTTATAGTTTATATTGAACGATTAAAGTGAAATCAGCCGATCGAATTAATTCGGCGAAAGCACACCGAAGCGACGATTAATTACAACAATTAATAGCAAGCCTGTAAATGTAATGAAAAACAAAATAAATTGAAAAAAAAAAAAAATAAAATAAAAATAATCTAACAAAACGAATTAATCAAATAGTAAAACTTAAAAAACGGGCAATAAGTTTTCGTCGATCAGTGATACGTCGCAGGCACTAACAATATGTGTAAACACAGAGAGAGAAAAATAGAGAAAGATAGAGTAAGAAAGAGAATCATATAAAAATGTTCGAAGTAACAACATGCTTCAGCATGAAATAATTTGCGCATTTTTATTTTTTTTATGTATATATATATTTTGTTGCAGATTAATCTAACATAAGCGAACTTTTTTTTTAGTTGTCTCTCACGCGTCATTAACCGACTCGTTTTAATTAATCTAAAACATTTTAAATTTGATTAAAATAAAAAAAGAGAAAAACAATAGCGATTATGATGCTTCGAAGATACTCGAGACACTGCTATACTAATAGCTCTTGCAAAAGCCGAATAAATCATACATTACGAATTGAAATAGTATCTCAAGTAACGAAGTAATGGAACAAATTCTTACAGATAAGATGAGGTAAACGATTATTACTTACTTCATCTTGTCTGGAATTGTTTTTTTTTTCTTTATAATGACACATACAAAAACTTTGTGTGCGAATTCAATCATTTTTGGTGAAGGTGAAACGAAGAGAAAGAGAAAGAGAGAGAGAGAGAGAGAGAGAGACATAAAGAGAAAAGTTAAGGAACGTGAAGGAATCAGGTATAATGATTTATAAGAACAATAAAAATAATTTGTCAGAATAATTTAACAATTGAAATTTGTCGATCAATACAATAATATTATAATTATTATTATTATTATTATTATTGTGTTATTTTAATTCTGACAAATAATATTTTTTGAATAGGATAATTGTAAGGATTGGAAAAGGGGAAACAAGAGGTTGGTAGAAACAGGCGTACCATCTAAGTAACTGCTGTAGGCAGTGTTTCCCTTCACCATGCCAGTCTGCATCATCATCATCCCCACATCTGGAAAAATTCAGCGATCGACCCGGAGGCGGGTTCGTAAATAGAGATCAAGAAATAGAGACAAAAAGGGGGATTGAAGGCTGTGTGCATCTAGGAGAATATTATTTAAACATATAGACACAATCGTTAGATCTTTACGAAAATCAATAAAGATATGTGCGTACGAGAAGACGAGAACACGCTAAAGGTAGAAAGATACAAAAGTGGAAATGAGTAAACTTCTAAAAAGCTTCGAATTAGTATACTTACAATTAGATTAGATCGAAAAAAAAGAAAGTAAGAAAGATAGAGAGAGAGAGGAGAGATAGAAATAGTGAGAAGTAGATCAACCGAAAAAGTTAATAAATTTTAATAAAAAAGAAAAGCTTTTGAGAAGTTTATACTTTGAACATTTAGGATCAGATATATTTTATGACAACACGACGGTTGGAATACTTTCCTGACGATTACGCTGTCAAAAGGGATTTGTAAAAAAGAAAAGAACGAATGAAAAAAAAAAAGAACAATCGAAAAACAATATATGAACAGAGATAATCGTTAAACGTTGAAAAATGGACGATAGGAATTACAAGTTCGACGATTACCTTCGACGTTCTCTCATATTCTCTTCGAGACTTTCGATACCTGGAATAATATAATTAACTGAAACCTTAGGAGTTAGTTGACCGATAGTTTAACGAAAATCGTCTCATTGCCCAGGGTTTAGGACAACGTTTAAGTGTTCAATGTGAATTGTGTGATCTTCGTAAACAGATTTTGTTATATTTAACGATCTTAATTAAATACAACGATACGATGTCCGATTACATTTTTAATCGATTTAGATTTATTATCTATAAAGAATAGGGATTGCGGCAATTAGGGTTGTGAAAATTCCTGTCCATTCGTTGAATCGAAAATATCCTATTACGTGTACTTAAAATGTACGTGGTGTGTGTGAGAATGCGTGCATGTGAAAGTCGAGTATTTCAATTTTCGTTCCTCTTTCTCTTTAAAAACATACTTTAGTGTGATTCATTGGCGTGATTGCAACCGACGACGACGTAATATCGTTTGAATTTTATAACAAACCACAGTATTTTTCAAAGATATTATCATTTTTCGATCTCGCGCGCAATACGAAATCGAATTTGACTTTTTATCGGCGATAATTTCGCTCGATTTAGAGTAGGGTAGATTAAGATGAAACAGAGAGATAGAAAGATAGAAATAGATAGACAGAAAAAGATAGTTAGAGATAGAGAGAAAGAAATATAGTAAGAGAGAGAGATACAAAGTGGGGGTGTGGAGAGAGATAAGAGATGAAGGGAAAAGTTAAAAGAAATGGAAATAAGGATGTAGAAATGAAAAAAAGAGAAGGAAAAGAAATACGAAATAGAGAAAGACAGATAAGGGAAAGAGAGAGAAAGAGAGAGAGAGAGAGAGAGAGAGAGAAAATGTGATGAAGAGAAAAAATAGAGATTGTAGATTGCAGAGGGTATAACTGTTAACAGTAACATTACGTGAAGCTATCATACTGTAGTAAGTATGAATACCAAGTAAGTGCCAAATCCATACCAAGTAAGGCGTTAAAGAAAACCGTATCGGGAACTATAGTCATGCATGCAAAAACGAACGAACGAGAAGAGCACACACTATAGTGCAGGCTAATTTTTTCAGTGGGATAGTCAGGTGGTCATGCCAGGCCAGCTGACAAATGTATTAGAGAATCACGTGTCTCACTTGTGTCGTATAAATCGGTCAATTTATTATGATCTTAGAATTATTATTTATTAGAAAAATTCATCGAACTATCGATCATTCTGTTCGTTCTCAACACATTTCCTTTTTTTATTTTATTGTTTAAACAAATTTTCCACCTCGAAGAATTGTAACGATAAAAAGTTAAACGTTTGTGTGTACTTGTAGAATATAAATTAAAAAAATTTGATACTCATCGTAAGACAATATTATTGCATTGTGTTCTTCGTCATCGTGGTCATTGTCGTCGTCGTTGTCGTCGTCATTGTAGTCATCATTGTTACAGTCATTGTCCTTGTTCGACAGCAATTTAAAAATTATTGCTTCGATTTGCATACTTCTTTCTCCTTTTATTTTTTTTTTTTGATCACGCAATTAAATTTTGCTCATTGTCTCACACACACACACACACACACACACACGGGTGCGCTCACACGCACGCAAATTTGAGTGGCTAGTTAGAAATTTAGAAGCATTCGCATTCTCGTGGGGCACAGATAGGAAAATGTACAGAGAGAGATAGATAGATATAGATATAGATATAGATACAGAAGATAAAGAAAAACAGTAACAGAGAGAGAGAGAGAGAGAGAGAGAGAGAGAGAGAGAGAGAGAGAAAGAGATAGAGGCAGGGTAGGGGGAGGAAGTAACAAGAAGAAGAAGAAGAAGAAGACAGAGAAAGAGCGAGAGAAAGAGAAACGGGAAACTTGCAGGTAGTATGCCATATACAGATAGACATTTCAAACAGAAGGGTTGTAAAAACGCAAGTAGAAAATAGAGACAAATAGATACAGAGAAAAAGATATAGCATAGTCAGGATAGTGATACAGCAGAGAAGAAAAAGAAGAAGAAGAAGAAGTAGAAGAAGAAGAAGAATAACGATCTTTTGGCCAGTATAGTGTAAAAGAATAGGAGAATAAGAAAGAAATCTTTTGCAGAAAAGGGTAGAAGAGGGTTCAAAGAAGAAGATAACGACGAAATGAACAAAAAAGAAATGAAACAATTGTTAGACGACAGGGTGAAAGAATGTCTATTATCAGACCAAGCGAGCGTGTGTAAGACGTTACCTAAGTCCCGGCCCCAAGAGCGCTGCTGCTGCCCCACTAAATCATATATGATAAATAAAGTGGTCATAATTATGTCACACGGTTAATCGTCGCAGTTATTACTGAAACGTCTCTTAATATAGTACACAAACATAATAGATTATTAAATATAAAGGATGGATTTCTCGTTTTGAGGGTTGATTGTTAGAGAATAAAAAAACAGAAAGAAAGAAAGAAAGAGAAAGAGAAGGAGAAAAAGAGAGGGAAGCACGAGAAAGAGCAAGAGAGAAAGAGAGAGAGAGAGAGAGAGAGAGAGAGAGAGAGAGAGAGAGAGACAGACAGACAGACAGACAGACAGAGATAGAAGGTTTAGTAATATAGAAAAGAATATTAATTAGTTGGGTGAGAAGAAAGCATATTGCGCAGTGTTTGTCGGATCGTACACAATATTCTAATTGTAAATCGATTTAAAATCGGTTTTTGTCTAAGCAGGTATTTCTATATCTCTAAATAAAATATATATAATATATATTGTATATATATGAATCAGGCGCGAGTTTATCGATGAGAGAAATAAAATATAATTTGTGGAAGAAATATCATTTGATATATATATATTCTATCGTTAGAAATATTAAATATAAGTATGGTAATATTTTAATACTTGTAATGATAAGAATAATAAGAATAATAATAGTAATGACGATGATGAAAATAATAATAATAATAATAATAATAATAATAATATAACAAGAAGAATAAATAGGGCCGATTTAAGCTTCGCTTTTTGCCTTTCGACGTTCTTTTTTTTATATTGTTTTATGCACCCTTCCAAATGTTATTATATATATTACCTCGTGCACAGACACTCGTATCGTTATCGTATTATCGCGTTATGCACTCGGTATCTCTGTCAAAAACGATCCGAATTGAATTAGTTGGCAGAAGAAATTTGATAAAGATTCATTATTTCTTTTGTTTTTTTCTTTTATCTTTGTTAAAATTTAAAGAAAGTATTATTTTTTTTTTTCTTGCATTTAGTATGATTGGTATATACTTGAATTATAGATAATAGATCAATGACTGGAAAGACTTACAGTTTTTGCACTTGCATTTCTTGATTAGTGTCTCGTCTTTAATTTCATCGTGGCATGCTTTGCAATAGAACCACGCCCTGAAAATGAAAACAAGAGAGAGAGAGAAGATTAATTAATCGATTTTCTTTTGTTAAATAATTTTTCTTGTTAATTAATCTATATATCATGAATAATAATTTGTCATTTACTTTGTTTTTCTTGGAGAAAAAAAAAAGAATCGTTCTTTAAATTAATTTTTTCGTAAGGACATAATTATTTTGTTACAAAACTTACCGCTTGACTTCGTCCGCGGATTGAGCGATAAAGAATCCCTGAGTATTTGCAGCGATTTTGGCACCACGTGGATTAATCGAGATTTTACTGTCGACACCTCCCTCGCCCTTGATCTCAATCGCCAACAGGAGCAGCTTCAGTTTCGTGAAGCACAACCTATGATACGTTTACGCGTAATATTTGTCCAGATTTTTGTTTTTCATCCAATAAAACACGTTACAAACACAAAACAACTATTAAGATATAATATGTGTATGTCTAATCTCTATTGCAAAACATCGACTAAACGATTACTTGCGAACGATATTATATTTATGCGATTAGGTTATAGGTAAAAAGCAAATGGTTCTCTACGAGGTGGCTAAATTACGTTCCTCGATTCATCGATAGAAAATCGTAGAAAATATTATATTTCTTTTTGTGAAAAAAGAAAAAAACAAAAAATAACTCTTGTTTTACTAAACTACTACGAAATTATTCTTTTTAAGAGCCACCTCGTAGATTACGTGCCACTTATACTGAACACAATGAAAATGCACTCGTCGACTTTAAATAAATGATTCGTAAATAACACGGAAAAGCGTAAGAGAGAAAGAGAGAGAGACGATCGATGCAAGCGAGTCCCAGTTTCACGATTTCTATGTACGTAATGCATGTATATGTGTGTATATGTATACGTGTATATACCTACTTAAGTCTGAAAAAGAAGAAAGAGAAAGCAATTAAAAGGATGACTCGCATAGCATCGATCGTTACTGTCATTTCGTTGTAATAATAAAAGGATAGTGAAACTTTCGCGTTGGTATCATCGATTTTTTTTTTCTTTTTACAAAATCGAAATCGAGATCATCGTGTTCCTGTGATAAAATAAAAAAAAAAAATAGAAAAAAAATTATAATGCAAAAGAAGACACATCTTTTTTTTTTCCAACGAGTTTCAATATCCGTACGACGATCACATTCGAAAGACTTTTTTTAATTACGTTCTGAGTGGAATCACTCGACTATCGATAGGGAGTCTCATACATCGTATAGACGTCTACTGGATCACAAATTTTCTCGAAAAACAAGTCTTACGTCTAGATGTCAGTGGTACACAAACTGTAAATCTTAATTTTTAGACAATTTTTAATAATTTTCATAGATTATCTTCATCAAAATGCACGTGAGAAATCTTCATGAATTTTCTATATCGAAATAATCACATTTAAAGTATAAGTTATTTCATTATTATTATTATTATTATTATTGTACTTTCTCTCTTATATTCACTGATATGAGATTTAAAACAAATGTTAAATAAGAATTTTGACATTTTCATGAATCTTATGCATAGAAATAATCTCATTCGCGAAAGGAATGAATTGTCTCTATTTTTTCGTTTTCTTTCGAAATTATAAAAACTGAGAAATATTTTTATTAATACCATCTTTACGTTCGCGGAAAAAATGTAAGACTCGGGTGAAATTTCAGTCAATAAAGAACGAAACGATGACAATTATAAATAATTTGCGCACCACTGGTCTAGACTCTCAATCCCTTCGTGATTAAAGTCGAGTCAACCCTTTTCTCTGTCACGTATGTATGTATGTATATGTATGTATGTATGTATGCATGTAGTATGTACTAGTTTCTCACATAAAACGCTACGACTTGCCATTATACTGAAACGAGCATAGATAACAACTCGGAGATCGTAAAAAAGAATGAAAGAGTAACGTCGTACTGTATACAGCGCGTCACTGTAAAAGAAAACGTAATTGCTCGTTAAAGAATTAAAGCGAGTCGTGCGAACAAAAAGTGCGAAAGATCAACAAAGTATACATATATCACGTAGCCATGTATCTAAGTATGTATATATACTTTGTATGTATGAGATTTATACGAATGAATGAATGAATGAATGAATGAACTAATGAATGTATGAATATATACACACGTATTACGTAAGTTTAAAAGAAAGAAAAGAAACGAAAAATTTAAAGAAAAACGAAATAGAAGAAATGGAAAAGAAAAGTAGAGCCCATTACAGAGAAGGTCGCTTATTATGACTTTTAAATATGCACGAAGATATATATTTTTGTATTTTTTTTATCTTCGTGTCTTAAAACACGCATTGTAAATGATCTAATAAGAAAAGGAGAACATTTTTTACTCAAATGTGAATTAGTACTCTGTAATGTGTCCTCGGGTAAATATAGTATGAGAGATAAAGAAAGAGATAAAAAGAGAGATAGAGAGAGAAAGAAAGAGAAAGAGAGAGAGAAAGAGAGAAAGAGAAAGAGAGGGAAGGTGAAGAGAAGCATTCGTCATGCAAAAAACGGGGGTGGTAAGCCACGTAAATGACATTCTTGCGAAAGCGCCATGCGAGCGAATTGAAGAAGGGGTGAGTGGTGGGGAAAGGGGGATGCAGACTACAGGAACAATTAGGAACATCGAACAACTACGACAATGGAATCGTCATGCGAACGTATAACGAAGGGTGTGCTGACATTCGTGCTACTAGTGTTACTACTATTACAACTACTACTACCACTGCTAGTAGTAATGGTGGTGGTGGTGGTGGTGGTGGTGGTGGTGGTGTCGCGTTTCTAATCTACGCTACTACTTCCTAATATCACGCTTGAGAAACTCGAGAGAAACTGCTACTGTATGCGAGGTGAACTCGTCTCAATGTGTGTGTAAAATGTTATTAATCATATAGAAGTAAGTATGTAATGCTAAATTAACGAGTAAGCGTAGAAATAAATAAATAAAGAAATCGAAATAACTATCTTACATTGTAATTATAATACATATAGGAGTGACAGACTAGTTAATTTATTTATATCTGTGCCGTGTTTATATGCTACAATTATTTCAACGTTTCACACTAATTTGCCAAGTTGTGTGTCATGGTATATAATTAATTTATTTATATATATATTTATATATATATATATATAGAGAGAGAGAGAGGGAGAGAGAAAGATAAAGATAAAAATAGATAAATAGAGAGAGAAAGAGAGAGAGAGAGAGAGAAAGAGAGCAATAGAAAGAGAACAATACAGTAATGATAATAATAAATCGTAAAATCGAATTAAGAATATATCGAGTCAAAGTATGGGGTAATACAGGACGAGTAATTTTAGGTCGATTGTAAACGGTGGTTAGGTTGGTGATTGCTGTTGTTTCTTTTGGATGGTTTTATGGAGAGCTAAAAGTTTATCTTTACGAAGAAAAAAATATACGACTTTTGATATGTGCCCAAAGTATGTATAGATAAAACAAAGCTACTACGTCTGGATAGAGAAATGAATTTTCTTATGTTAGATAAGAAAAAATAGTAATGCATACGAATGTCGTAGATCCATAAAAAATCGTTCGGCCATTGTCGAAAAAAATGTTGCTAAGATAGAATTTTATTTTTCCCTCCTATATATAAATCTAGATAGAAACGTTTTTCTCTTATTCTGATATCGAATAGATACGTAGAACATAAAACGTAGTAGATATGCGTTTACTATAAGTGTCGTTAGTTAAATCTTGTAAATTTTATTTCACGTTTTTTTTTTTTTTTTATTTAACGGTAATAATAAATTTGTTGCAATACTAATGTTATATTAGGATTGGCATGCTCGTTTCGTGCGAATTCTCCTTTCTCGCAGTACTCCGAGTCTCGATGCAAATCATTCTCGATGATCTAAGCGTAACACATCGCATTCGCCATCTAAATCTCTGTCCTTCTAAATTCTACGTAATTATTTTATAGAAATCTGATTCGAAAAACGTGAGAAAGGAAACGAGACTTTCGAATATACATTTTGTTTTTTGTAGTACATCTTAATTTCATTTACTTTAATTTATTTTTTCTTCTTTTTTTCTCTAATTATACTAATTATTTCCTTTATCACATCTCGAAGAATAATCAAATGAAATTCAGGTGTCGAGGCTCTTGTGATTATAAATAGGCGCGAATAATAATTAGAATAATAATAAATTCCATAATCCATTCGATGCACGTCACAACGAAAAGAATCTTTTATGATATTCTCTACATACATAGTAATACAGCTTGCATGCTTGTATCAAAAGAAGAAAAAGAAAAAGAAGAAGAAGAAGAAGAAGAAGTAGAAAAAGAAGAAGAATGTTCGCATTCGATAACAAAAAAATATTAAATAGTAATGCTACATGAAAATATAAAAGACACATGCCTTTTAGAAAACAAAAAATATAAAATATAAAATAAAATATTCATTGTTCACACAATAATTATTTGCAATATCATATTCGAATCTTATTCTAATGTTTCCCATTTCTGCACAAAATTCCACCATTCGCAACCCTCCTATCTCATTTCGTTAAAAATCTAATCTAATATTTCGAAAATTTACTTTAATACGAGAGAAATCAAAAGATGTTGACACGAAGAAAGTTGAAACTAAACTGCGAAAGAGACCACTATGTTCAAATAAACGTATCAGAATGAAACATAATAAATAAAATTGAATATAAACATTGTTTAAGTGTGACCATGCTCGTATGTATTTTTTTTTTCTTTTTTAACTCGAGAATAAAATAATTCAATATATATTTCTATACAATACAATGAAATTGGTTATCCTAATTACTCGCAAAAATTACATATATCAGCACACGTTTTTTTTTATTTTTATTTCGGCAACGTATCATAAAAATATCGAATCGAAAAATAAAAATGAATACGAATGTTTAACGAGATATTATTACTTATTACGTTAATGCAATTTAAACAGTATTAATGTAGATTAAATCATATATTTTACTAACGAATATATATATTAATATAGAATATTTCAATTTACTAATGAAATCATACAATACATTCGTAATTACTGATTATTCTCCAAATTAGCAATCTCACAAACTGTTATGATGTTAACATCCACCCAATTTCAAAATAGATTTTCTATTTAAATAAGACAATTATTTTATATGAAAAAAAAAAATTAAAACGTATTATCGAAACAATGTTTTTAATTATAGATTCGATTTTTGTATATGTGTGTGTATAATATAATATCTCGTTTTAATACTAATGTGTACAAATTTTTATTTTATTGTAAGACACATTGGTATTAAAAAAGAAAAAAAAAAAACATATTAATCTAATTCATACTACATAAATATATCTTTCTGACTTATAAAAATCATGGAAATATTTATCATTTTCAATACTAAAAATATTCAGTACGTGAATGTGAGAAGGGGGAGGGGGTCAGAGGTCTCTCTATTTAAAAACATTACTGACCTATATTAATTTTGCAAATTTGTTTTGAATAATGCATAACGCAATGGAGATTGACCTACATATAATATAGAAATTTATTCGAAAATTTGACGAGTATATTAAAATAAATGTTTTAATTACAAATAACGTTGTGTGCGTGTGTCCGTGTGTGTGTGTGTTTACGTTTAAAAATATGAATTAATTGGTAAATCATAATTACTCGCGTAACAATTTTTTAACGCACATATTAATCGATTCTTAATATATATTTTAATAATAATAATAATAATGATAATACACATTTGTGTGTGAGAGCTAAGAAAAATAAAGGGAGAAAAAAATTATCATTTATGTGTGATCTCTTAAATGAATACTATTACTACTACTACTACTACTACTACTTTGAATTGTTCATACGACGAACCTCGATGAGTGAAACTCACCTAATGAATATGTAAGCTACACTCATATTTAAATATTTCAACTTGACGTTCACTTTGGGAATCTCTGACCTACATATATAAATCCCGTAAGGGTTTATACATGCGAATTCATGCTAAAATAGGTGTATTAATAATATATATATATATATATATATAAATCAAATTCATTACTAATTCAAATATGTCGCTAAACGTATGCCGTCAAAAATAGGATAACTAGTAATACATACATATATATGTATGTATTATTCAGGTATATATTTATAAAATTTGAAAAGAAAAATATTTTGTACGTGAAAACTCTGCCGTGTTTTTTCTTGTCTATTCGGGGATCGTACTTTTCTATTTGGAAAATAAAAATTTACATATTTGATGGAAAAAAAAGGAAGAGAATGTACAAAAAAAAAATAATAAAGAAGAAATAACAACTCACTAATTACTACGATTTCATTTCTCAAAATACTTCGTGCCGTGAAAAATTTAATCGCCTAAGCAAAATACGATATACAATAAATACTAGAATTTTGTTCACGAACGATTACGTAGATTCCACGAGATGACGTTATTTATGAAATCTAATTGATTAACACACGGTATTTGTTCTAGATAAACAAATTAATCGTCGATAAGATATACAAATGGAATCTATGTTCTCATCCGTATCTAATTCTACTGATCGAAATTAGATTACAAAAACGAAAAAAAAAAACAAAAAACAAAAAGGAGAGAGGAAAAGAGAGAGAGAGAGAGAGAAAGAGAGAGAGAGATGAAAATGTGCAAATTCATAATAAATAGAAACAAAAATTCCCCTTAAAAAAAGAAATTGAAAAGGAAAGAAAAATTTAAAATTCGAAAAGAGAATGACCGGGGCATTTATTTAAGTAGACGAAAAAAAACGAGAAACAGGCCTAAAGGCATACCCAAGGAAAAAAGATAAATAAAAATTAAACACGAAACAATTATTAAAAAAAAAAAAAAAAAAAGAAAAGGATATAGAGACAAAATGCATCTACGTAAAAATAAATAGGGAAAATATCATAGATAGAAATAGTGAGAGAGAAAGAAAGAGAGAAAAAGAGTGAGAGATAAAGTTAAAGATAAAGAGAAAGAGAAAAAAGAGAGAGATAGAGAGATAGAGAGATAGATAGATAGAGAGAGAGAAAGAGAGAGAGAGAGAGAGAGAAAAGGAAGAGAAAAGTAAGAAACAAAAAAAAGATAAAAAACGTTTGTAAGAGTTCACTCGTGAATCAAAAAAGGCCGAGGTGAAGGCCCGAGCAGGCAACACAGGTACGCTAATTTAAATGAGAACGTTTGTTGATCCAAGGAAACAAAAAATAACTTCCTCCTCGTTTAAATATGCTCTGGGACGATAAAACAAGCTTCATGAGAGAGAGAGAGCGAGAGAGAGAGAGAGAAAAAAAATATCGAAGAAAAAGAAGGAAAAAAAGAAAAAATCCTTTTTTTTTTTTTTTCTTTACGAAAACTCGACGCATACAATTTTCGAACGTTCTCATTTAAATAATCCGCCCTATGTAATACACTGCTTTATCGTAACATGGAAATATCCACAAGTATAATATACATATAAAAAAATGTAAGAAATCTACACAATATGAAGAAAGATATAATAGAATCGCATTCGAATGTCGTCGAGTGTTGCAAACTGTGTTCGTGTATAAATATGTAAATGTACGTGTATGTGTGTGTGTGTGTGTGTGTGTGTGTGTGTATGCGTGTGTCCTGTGTATACATGTGACGTTATTAAGTCTAATTAAAAACGAAAAAAAAAATAAATAAAACAAAAATCAAAAGAAAAGATAAAAAATATAATTTAATGCGAATTTAAACTCGTTAACAGTCCAAACACACAACGATCGAGCATTTTCTCTCTATAATGAATTAAAACGTAGTTATTATACCGAATATAATTGCTGTCTTCGTCTTTGTCGTTATCGTCGTCATTCCGTAAGTATACGTATGCAAATTATGCGTTTGTGCGTGTGTATTAATGTACGTGTATGTGAATGTGTCGTTGGTGATGTTCGCGAGTATTGCAGCTGATGTGCAGCGAGAACTTACTCGCTGGCTTGGGGAAATGTCATCCCGGTAAAGGACGGGGAGAGGGTTTCCGTGTACATCTCGCAGCCCGTGCCTTGCAGGTAATCATTCTGCCATGCCTGAGTATCCGGAGACTGAAACACCAACCAACCAGGCTCCACGTCATCAAACCTTTCAAGAAGCACCGTGTACAGAACGTGAATGGGACACTCGTCACGAGAACGATCGCGTACATTATTTAAGAAAATTTGTAGTCGGCCCAAAAAGGGGAATAAGGGGGACAAGGGTTTTTCTGGGGATACAAGGAAATATCAGAGAAAAATAAAGCGAGACGATAATATATAATATATGGCTCTTGCTTTTCTCGAAATCAACAGTGGTAGAGAGAAAGAGAGAAAGAGAGAGAGAGAGAGAGAGAGAGAGAGAGAGAGAGAGAGAGAGAAAGAGAAAAGAAAGATAGATTCATAGATAAATGTTGGCCTTACTCGTATTATACAGGGTGTGTTGTTTACAAGGGGTGATTCTATATATAAGTATAAATCGATAAAAAGGAGTAACATTTTGTTCGTTTGAAAGAATGTTTTCGAGAAAATCGTTTTCGATAATTTTAAATTAAAATATCTTCTGTTATTACCTGATTAATGATAATTATGAAAAAATCCCCGTACTTAATGAATTCTTGTTCTGTTATTTTATACCACTTTTGTACAAATGAAGAAGATTTGAAAATCGTATTGTATGAAATATTTAGTTGTTTCCGCACGTGTCATCCTCGCAGTTAGACCGATAGAAACAAACTAAACTAAAAGGGAAAATAAGTAGAGCGGTTGAAGGTGAAATGTTAAACATTACATAGAACAATGAATTCGAAAGTGTAATCAAAAGAAAATGTTTTTACAGCTGATACGTCACTGGAAACATAAACACAACGAGAACGATTTTCTCAAAAAACAAGGCTTCAAATGAAAATATGTTATTCTATTTTTATCGATGTAATGTATTTTTACATGTTAAATCAATTTCGATTCAGTTGTACAACCCTTTCGGATACATCATCAATACACATAGTTCGTTCAATTTTAATCGACATACACAAATACGAAAAATAATCAGTGAGAACGTAGAAAATTCGGGATCATTGTATAAAATATTTCTTGTTGTCGCTAATAATTTCTAAAATATTCTCATCTATATCGATTAGATTAACGCAAAAAAGGGCATTTTTAAAACGAAAAAAATTTTTTTTCAATCTCGACGAATATACATCGCCATTTTCATATACATATAAAAAACAAAATTTTGATAAAAGAAAACTCCGAGCTGATAGAAAATAAAGAAAAGATATAAAAGTGAGAGAGACAGAGAGACACAAAAAAAAAAAATAAAGAGAAAAAGAAAGAGAGAGAAAGAGAAATCGAGTCGACTTAACGCGATTTCCATAAAGTTCCTTCCATTTTCCTTCGTTAGAACGATCATGTTAGATCGTTCCAATTAAAAGTGAAAAAATAAAAAAAAACTCGTAGGCATCGAAAATCTCGTAAAAAGAAGGAAAAACGAACATTGAGAAAGAAACAGAAAGAGAAAGAGAAAGAAAGAAAAAGAGAGAGAGAGAGAGAGAGAGAGAGAGAGAGAGAGAGAGAGAGAGAGAGAAAGAAAAAAAAAAAAGATTATAAGTTGTAAAAAAAGACCTTAAATAAAGGAAAAACCTCCCTTCTTTTCATCATCGTATAATCTTTTTTTTATTGTTTCTTCTTCTTTTACCATCCTGCTGGAGTCTGTCTGTTTCTCTCTCTCTCTCCCTCTCTCTCTTTCTTTTTCTTTTTCTCTCTTTCTTTTTCTTTCTCTTTCTCTCTCTCTCTCTCTCTCTCTCTCTCTCTCTCTCTCTCTCTCTCTCTACTCGAAATTCGTATCGAGCGAAAGCACAGCCGCTTTCTCTCGGAGTTCTTCACGCTTGTGCGCCCGCGCGCACTTTCCTTTCACGCTCGAAGACTCCCCTAAAGGCGATTGCGAGTCCTCGTTTTCGACGTCGTTGTCGTCGTCGTCGTCGTCGTCGTCGTCGTCGTTGTTAGTGTCGTTGTATAGTCATGTCGGAAAGAATGTAGACACGTTTATCGTTTACTAACCGTAGCAGCGCACACCGATTTGAAAAAATGTAGGAATAAGAGAACGCTAACGAGATCGATTCAGCTTCGCCGTTATCCACTACTACCACCTCTCTTCCTATTTGTTGCTTGTTTTTCTTGTTGTTATTATTGTTGGTTGGTAGGTAGGTAGGTAGATAGGGAGGTAGTTGTATGATTATTGCTTCTCGTGTACACACACACGTATACATAATTTTGTATATGCGATAGATCGATATCAAATTGCGTATATATGTTAGACGCGTGTATATATGTGCAATTACTATTGTGTATGGTGATTGTCGTTAAATTATAGATCACGTATTTGATTACTCGATTCTACTCGAAGATTAGAAAAATTTGTGAAAAGATGAATATTATATTATTATAGTTGGAAGAATAAATAAATTTTAATGAAGGTATATCCTGAGGTTATATTAATAATTTACCGAAAGATATTGAATTTGTTTCATTTTTAAATACTAATTTTGATATCCAACGAACAATGTCAAAATGAAATACTAATTTTGATATCAAAGGAACAACGTCACAATATATTTCTTATCTATTTAAATATATTTTATTTTATAAGTATATATTTATTCTATTTCTGATAACGGTTATTAACGAAGATACGTTCGTTAAGATTATTTTCATTTCTTTTTCTCGACGAGTTTAATCGATAAGTCAAATTTGTTTTTTTATGATCCGACGAGATCCTTTACGTATACTATCTACTTAAAATTAGTCGTAGGAATAATCGTACTCGCCTGTACTGTCAATTTTAAATAATTTATATTTGCATACAATGCAAAGTTTTAAAGTGCATTTACACAGAAATTAATTTAGGATTATTAAACTTTCAAATTGATATATATATATAAGATAATTTTAATTTTAAGTAGTACTTGTGGCTAGACCATTTTTGCATTTTATAATGTTTCGAAGATGATTGGATATACATTCGTAAGATCTATTATCTTATTTTTTTAAGTTGATGATTTATTTTCTTCATTTGTATAAAATTATACTTCTCTTACAATAAAATACTTTTTAGTAATAAAATTGATATCAATAGACAAGTTTATTAATCCTAAGAGATATGTTTCTTTGTATAAAAATTTGAAAACATTGCATTACGAGCAAATATATCAATTGTTTCAAATTTGCCGTAATGGTACGAGTACTTCTGTGACTTACTGTATGGTTTCTTACGTAAGTGTAAATTTAAATAGAGACATAGTATGTGTGTGTATATATATAGATATATATCTATATATATATAGATATATAGATATATATAGATATATAGTAGTAGTATATAGCAAAGAAAGGTGAAAGTACGAAAAAACGTTACTAAAGCGATGTAGGGGTGGTTTACATCGACTAGGTGTAGCACAGATACGAATTTGTACAATATATAAGTTAAACACGTTCCATGTATATCCATATTACGTCATAATTATAAATATACATATCCATGTGTGTATAATGTGTACGTGTAGAAGATATAGATGTATATATAATATATAATATATATATATATATATAGCGTAGTGAGAGACATAGGCGAGGCGAAGCTTCATCTCTTTTTTATATCTTTTTTTTCTGTTTTTTTTTTTTTTAATACTGTGTTTATTTTATTGTTGCTTGCTTTTTATCCGATTCAAGAGACATCCGAGCCCTTTTTCAATTCCCTCCTCTTTAAGATAGACAAGAAGTGACATTTGTATGAAGAGAGACGAGTTATACTATGCGCAGCAAACGTCGTGGTCGTCGAGAAAGAAAGAAAGAAAGAAAGAAAGAAAAAAAAACAAAGAGAAACAAATGGTAACAACTCGAGAAAAAAGATTTTTTAATTAAACGAGACGCTATTAGCATTTCTTTCGACTACGGCTGACAATAGACGTTGTTAGTCCTAATTTATATTTTACAATTAGAAAATAAAGTGATACGATTTCATCCTAAATACAGTCATATATTTTCTAACATAAAATAATACTTTTTAACGTATTTGTGTAAACATTTCTATATTAGAATTTTTTTAAAAAATGTATAAATATTTCAAATAGCTTTTATCACGATCCTCTATAGGCGAACAAAAAAAAGTGTATATATTATATATATTTAATTCTAATTTTTTCTATTTAAATTGTCGAGTAATAATACAAAACGGTATAATTAATCCACTCCTCAATTAGAAGGATTAATCAGGATGAACAGTTAATTACAAAAAGCGATTGGAGAGTGATAGAGAAAGATAAAATGATAGAGATCACGGATCACGATCGATTAAAGATAGTTTGTTCTAGATGAGTTAAAGACTTCGCTTTTCTTTTTTATACTTTTTGTTTAATATGAGAGTTAAACGATTGATTAATATCGTATAAAAAAAAAATAAAAAAAAAAGATACATAAGGAATAATAATAACAATATTAATATTAATAAAGTAGGTCTCGTCTCTTGAATCAGAGATACATGTATCAATTTTTTTTGGATTGTTTTGATTGGTCACATGGACCGACTTACTCAGTGGCTCTCGCAAAAGGCATTCCAATGAAGGTAGGGCTCAGTGTCTCGGTGTACATCTCCATTCCAGTTCCACGTAGGTAGTCATTCT
>NW_014569654.1:279478-338532 GCF_001313835.1 Polistes canadensis
AACGCTTCTTGAGTCATATGTAAATGTATTTGTCTAGATAAAGAAAGAAAAAGAGAGAGAGAAAGAGAGAGAGAAGAAAGATGGATAAAAAGATGATCGATCGAATGAGATTTGCCAAGACGAAATTTTTGGAAAGACAGGAGAGGGATTGTAGGGTGACGCAGGTCGCAGGTTGCACGTGTATCTGCACGTATCAACTAATGAATGAATGAATTAATTATCATGCCAAACTAACGAGAACTATCAAGACTCGAAGTTTAAGCTCGACGAAAACTACGAAGCATCAATTACGCAATAAGATAAGAACGCAGCCAAAAGAACGTCACAACGCAAAAATGATTTATGTATATATCTATATATATATATATATATATATATAATATATATGTATATATGTATATATAATATATATATGTAGTTCAAAATATAGTAACATAATGAGAGAGAGAGAGAGAGAGAGAGAGAGAAAAAGAGAAAGAGAGAGAGAGAGAAAGAGGTAATCGTAAAACCTCTATGAAAAATGAAAAAGTTCCTTGCTAATATAATACAAAACAAATAATATTAGATTCAAACTAACGTTCCAAAAAATGTCTCTAATAATTAATTAAGAGGAGAGAATACGATGTGGCCATTTCGCATCTACCAAATAATCTCCCAACACTTACCCCACTCGGGATGATAGCAGGTATGGGTTTATCCGGTGGGTGAAACACATAACCTTTATAAGAAGGTTACATTTACGTCCTTTCTTTCGTGAAAGTTTCGAGGAACATTTAATGAAGGAATTAAATAAATATGCATCTTTAGATGCATATATTTATATACTTATGTATATTATATACGTGTATAAAAGTATACGTATTAATACATATGTATAAGGAGACAAATTTACAAGGATGTTACTTGTTTTATTTTTATAAACGAGGGATCATTTGTAATAAAATAAGGATAAAGGTCCTTCCTTTTTTTTTTATGAATACTGTTACTCTTTTTTTAATGTACTCTCGAAAATACAGGATGATAGAAATATTGTACTGTCTGGATGCTTTGCGTTGTCTATCACGCACACACAAAGAACATATGAAAGCACGCATGAAAGCTTATCAGGCGCGATAAGACAGACAGATAGGCAGAAAAAGTGAGAGAAAATAGAATAGGAATAAAACTAGGTAGGAAAAATATTTCGCGGACACGGTTAATGTTAATAGCAACGTAATTGGAAATTTTGGGACTCAATACACAAACAATAATCATCCTATAAACTATAATCGTTGGTTTCGAATATTCGAAGAGACAAAGAAAGGATTTTCATGGAATTTCGTGGATAAAATTGTAATATCGCGCGAGTAGAAATACAGAAATAGATAATAATCGTCGTTAATGTTCGACAAAAGAGAACGCGTAATTTCATCAGGAAATTTCATCAGTTTGGTAGGGTAATAGTAAGAAAAAGATAAAGAGATAGAGGTAACGATAATTAATATAAGTATTATTTTACGCAAGTATCATCGACGTCTTAATCGTGACCTCGAAGACTCACCTTGACCCGTAGTAGGTCAATGGGGTTCATGATGGTCCCCTGAAAGAACTCCACGGTGGTGAAGTGTCGCTTGAACAGTCCCTCCAGCTCGAGATCTGGTGGCTTCCTAAATGGTTGCACGAGTCCGAGACAAAATGATAGATATTTCTTTTAGAAATGTACGTTCACCTTGGATTTTCAGCGATACATCCTTTTTCTCTCACAGCGAGTATGAGAATATATCGTCAAACCACTCGACGTGCACCTAGCTCGCCGAAGTATCTCCGACTTGTGTATATGCTTTTTTTTTTTACTTTGGTTTATTATTTTTATATTTATATATATTATATATAAATATATATATAATAAATAAATAGATACATAATAAATATAATCTACATACACACACACACATATAGCGATATGGAAACGTATATGTGTATGTGTTTAAATCAATGAAATAAATAATATAATAATAGTATTTTATAATTAAAGCGATATTAAAGTAAATACAAATTAACATCCACGCTCGATCACTGTCGCGATTTAAGATTGATAAAATAATTAAATTTTTATTAAAATAATAATTAAAAATCATTTTTGTTAATTAGATTATTTAATATCAGGTCAAGGATATTCTATATATATCTATATATATATATATAATTTTGATTATCGACGATAGATCGAGATGTATGCTAAATAGATCTAAGTAAGTCTCTACTGCACGCTGATTCGGCTCAATAGCTCAATACAGCATACCATGCAGTCGCAGGCGATTGCATTCTACATAATATATTGCGTGCGTGCGTATATGATGTGTGTACGCTCGCGCGCGTTTAGTGTATAGTCGATAATATTAAATCATTTCAAATAAACAAACGAAATAATTCTCAATAATTAATAATAAAAAGAAAAATATATTGATTACAGTAATTTAAAAAAAAGAAATAATAATAATAATAATAATAACAGTTATGATGAAAGATTAGTAACGATAACGATAATAATGATAATGACAATGATAGAAAGAGAAAGAGAGAAAGAGATAGAGATAGGCAAACGAAGATGATATATTTTCTATCGATGTTTCCGTGGATCACGATAAACGTGAATATATTTTTAAACGACGCGTATTTTTCTCATTATCCAGCCGAGTTTAAAATAACCTAAAGAGCTGCAAGGAAAGAATAAGAAGAAGAAGAATAAGAAGAAGAAAAAACTCGCGTGAAGGGCTTTCGTTTCGAGATATAATACGTATCGCTAGATTGATGGAAGTTCATTTGTTGGTTGTTGTATATATTTTTTTTTTTTGTTTTATTTGGTCGTGTGGTAATTGTTCTAGGGTTCAGGATACCTTGACGCGTTCCAGATCCACGGCATTCATCATCGTGCCCTGAAAAAACTCCACAGTGGTGTAATGCCTCTTGAGGAGACCCTCCAATTCGAGATCTGGTTCTTTCCTGAAAAAACAGATCACTCCTTACGACAACGGCGATCAGACTTCTTTACCCATTTTCAGAAACACTGTTCTGAGTGAATTAGCAACGTAAAAGTCGTTTGTTTGTTTGTTTGTTCGTTCGTTTGTTCGTTCAGTCGTTCGTTTGATCGATCGATCAATCGAATTCATTTAGACAACAACTCACGCGGGAAAATTTGAAAGGACGTATCTTGTGTTTCCTTTATATATTCCATGTATATTTTCTCTTTAATTTTCTTTTATATTATTATCTGTCATTTTCTTCTTCGTTCATATTTCTCCAGTTGGATTTCATCGTTGCGAAATTAAACGAGTTATGTGATCCTTCCGTCTGATCGCCCTTTCATCGTGTCATAGAAAAATAGTGTCTATCGAATGGATGGGAAAGAAAAAGATAGAGAGGGATAGAGAGAGGGATACAGAGAGAAAGAGAGAGAAAAAGAGTGAGAGAGAGAGAGAAAGAGGGATAGATAGAAAGAGAGAGAGAGATAGAGATAGAGAGAGAGAGAGAATATTTTGAAACGTATGGCGACGTATACTCACCACCATGTCGCCATATCGCATATGGTTATGACGTAATGGAACGATTATATAAAATATGATCGTATTCCAACAAGGAAATATATAATATATATATATATATATAATGAGATAACATTGAAGGGGGTGAAATGTGTAAGACTGCTTTGTGATTGTGATATGACAGTAGTAGACTTACTTAAAACATATTTTGTGTTAATGACGCCATCTTTATGCATACTTGTAGCTTATATTTTATAATATTGAAGAAAACAAAAAAGTAAATATAAAGAATAAAGGACTTCCACTGATTCTCGTGCGATAGAAGAGGGGTAGGAACGATAGTAAAGTAAATGATGAAAATAATAAGAAAAAGAAAAAAAATAATTATATATATATATATATGAGGAAAAAAAAATACTATATATATAATATATAGATCGATAAATGGATAAAAGAAAAGAAGATTTATGATTAAAAAATAAAAGACGATGATCGAATAGGGTGGTATCAACTCGGTCCTTACTCTTTCCTCTATATCTTTTCATTTCTTTTCTTTCTTTCTCCTTTTTATTGTTACCGATGTTCATACCTATGCAAGAAGACAACTTCTACATCGACGTCCTCGCGATCCTCGTGTAAGAAGTCCTTGAGAAAGTGCGAGACCGATTCGTAGGTGATATGACCACACACGACAATATGTCTGTCAACACAAAAAATATATTAGAGGTCTGTCGCAAGGGATGACAGGGTAAGCGGATTTATTCAAGGATCAAAGTCTTTTCAAGCAACTACTGTGTGCACGCTCTAAAACAATGTACATATATATGTATACATACATTATACACATCATACATACGTCGTTTTTAATATATTTACATACATACATAATATATATATATTATGTTTGCATACATGTATGCGTGTGTATGTATACGTATACATATAAAAATAGAGATCAATCAACTAGCACGTTCGCGCGACAATTCTTTCGCTCTCTTCTTCCGTCCTCTCTCCGTTACCTTTAACATCTTCATCTTATTCTTTTTATGCTGTCTACTCGGAACGTGTCTTACTCCGAGAAAGATCAAGATAAAGAGATAGATATAGACAGAGAGAGGAAGAGAACGTTAGATAGAGAGAGAAAGAGAGAGAGAGAGAGAAAAGATAATAGTTGAAAGAGAGTGAGAGAGAAAGAAAAGTAAGTACAGAAGAGAGAGAGAGAGAGATAGAGAGAGAGAGAGAGAGAGAAAGAGAGAGATAAAGAGATAATGTGAGAGGGAGAGACAAATAAATATAGATAAAGAGAGAGATAGAGACTCATGCAAATTTATTATTACGTGGACAAAATTAAACGTTGTGCACGAGACGACAGGAAGAGAGAAGAGAAAAAAAAAGTGAAGTCGGTTACTTTTGTTTCTTTTTCCATTTTTTTTTTTCCGTTCGTTTTGTCGTTTACTTATTTTTTTTTCGTTTATTTTGTTTTATTATTATTTTGTTTTGTTTTAAATAAATATTATTCTTTCCTTTTTTTCACAATCATTTTTATTTCTCGTATTTTTTTATAAAATATTGTTTCAAGCAAAATATCAGTTTCTAGACGTTACACACTCTGTGTCTATCATAGGCTATTTTAATTTTCTTTTCTTTTTTTTTTTATAGAACCCGTATACCATTTTAGCCTGCCGCCATGTTGAGTAGAACGCGTTTTCGTAGCGCGTAATTTCGTTTCTTAAGTTGATAAAAAAGAAACGGGGGGAAAAAAATATTTTCTGTATGTAAATTTATATGTAGATTTATACGTAGAATAATGAAGAATTACAAAAAAAAAAGAAAGAGGTATAAATCCACCGAAGATCACCGATACGTCACTTTTTTCTTTCTATATTACTTATCGTTCATTCCGAACGGCCATTTTGGACGATGATGAGATCGGTGAAGAAAGGAAAAATAATTAGCGCGAGAGATTTGTAGCTTCTTAATGTTAAAAGAAAAAGAAAAAATAAGTATACACATACGCATACATATAAGAAAATAAAAAAATTAAATAAAAAAAAAATATCTAGTGCTATCATCATCGACAAAATATAAAAAATTAATCGTTGATGCGCGTATGAGACGGTTCGTATCTACGCGTATTCTTCTTTCTATGCTTACTTTCTCTTTGCCAATATGGAGGAGAATATTTGCAGCAGCATCATCAGCAACAGCAGAAAGATTGTTGGTAAAATATTCTTATCGGGTTTTTTTTTCTTGCTTGTTATATTTTGTTTTACATACGCACACATACATGTACATGTATGTATTTATGCGTATACATATATGCATGTAAGGATAAACATAACGTATACCCATATACACACACACACCCACAAAATTACAAACAATGCTCTAAACTTACCGATAATTTGCGATAGGGACTCGGCTTATGTCTTTTTAGCCGACTAACGTGATTGGGCAACTAAACACACACCTATATGGTAAGATATCTGTGCTAGGTATATATATATATATATATATATATATATATATGTATGTTCAATATACATTACAATAGGAGAGAAAAAGTAGCAAGAAATTCGGACAAAGGACTTACTGTACAATAATAATAATAATAAATAATACAGGCTTATACTTTTATATATATATATATATGAATATATTAATAAAATTGTTTTCTTGCAGTAAAATAACAAGTGAGTAGTAGCGGCAATAATAGCAATAATAATAACAATAGTAATAATATTAGTACAGGTAGTGATGCTGGTGGTTGTGATAATGGTGGTATTAATATGTATATAATATATATATATATATAAATTCTCAAGCACAAGATTCGGCCGCTATTCGGATAATTAATAATAATAATAATAATAATTACTTAAATTAATCTCTTGCGTGCCACGTGTGTGCATATTATCATTAAAGATGCTGACGTGTATCTTTTTTCTTTCCTTTCCTTTTTACACTCTCGATGGATTCAATATTACGAAAAAGATATACAAAGTATAAAGAGAAAGAAAGAGAGAGAGAAAGAGAAAGAAAGAAAAAAAGAAGAAAAGGAGGTTTAGTGCTGCTTATTAATATTAGTGCAATTAAAGGGGCTCGTTACGTTTTATATACAAAATTTACACATCCTTGTCATGAATTAATTACGATATCTAAAAAAGAAAAAAAAAAATTAAAGTTTCAAAAAAAGATCCCATGATCGTAAGAGACAATATTTATTTAGCATGCTTAATTAGTGGTTAACAAATTACTCTACCGTTCGAATATAATTATAATTACCTAAGAATTAACGAAACGACTCATTATGAATTTAATTATTTGATTTATATAACAATCGAATAATCGAATATTTCGATGAACGAGAGTTAATGAGAAAGTGAGATGATGATCTATGTACAATTACATATATATACAGATATATATAAAATAATATATACGTAAGTAAATATAATATAAATCAATCCTATTGAATTCATAGTGAGTCTGGGCGGTGATCGATATAAGCCCTACTGCCATTATTAAATCTATTCTACAATAGGAGGCCGACGTTTCGCTGTGTGTAAGTATTAGTTTGTGTATTTAGACGTCAGTGCTTTTTCTTACAGATTTTACATTTACAACAAATACATACTATACTTACTTATGTAAGTATATATAAATCATATATTGTGAGAACAAAGTTTATATTTCTCTCTCTCTCTTTTTCTCCGTTTATTCATTACACATTAAATGATAAAAAGTTCATTAACATTATTTAGAAAATTGAGAAAAAGAAAAAGAAATAGAGAGAGAGAGAGGGAAAGAGTGAGAGAGAAAAAGAGAGAGAGATAGAATAAAAATAAAAATTCTATGTATAAGTATGTTAAGACGTGTGTATGCGTGTTTAATAATATATGTGACATATTACACTAGTTCGTGCGAGAGAAAGAAAGAAAGAGAGAGAGAGAGAGAGAGAGAGAGAGAAAGAGAGAGAGAGAGAGAAAGAGAGAGAATAAATTATAGCTATTACTCTTTCTCTCTCTCACGTGCTCTAATGTCACGCTTTTCTGAAATTCGGTTTGTTAGTTTTTCCTTCTTCTCGCCCTGCATTGCGATAATAATTTAAATAATAATAATAATAATAATAATAATAATAATAATAATAATAAGAATATTCGCGAGAACGATACCGACAATTTCGTACTAATGGTGGAAGTGTATTGGTGAAGTAGTGGTCAATGTGATATTTTGTAGTGGTAGTGGTGGTGGTGGTGATGGTAGTGGTGGTAGTTAGGGATAAAAAAGTATGTCACCGATGCGCAAAAATAATTTCTTTATCCATCGAAATTAATTGACAGTGTGAAGTAATTAATTGTGTTCGCGAGTTGTATTTTTGTAAGTAATATTTTTTTATTTACAATATCTTTTTCTTTTTCTTTCCCTTTTAAAATTTATAGGTTCGTCGTACCGAAAAAAAAGGGAGAAAAAATATATATATATATATATTATCGAAAAACAACGTTCTTTTTCGATGAGAACAAATCAAAAACGAAATCGACGTTCGATATAGGATTGATAAAAAATATCATTGACGAAGGAAAAAGATTTTGCAGAAACAACGACGAGAATTATGACAACGACGACGATAAAAGTAAAGTGACGATGTTGACGTTGACGACTTAAGGCGTCTCTTTCTCTCTATTTTTTATTTTTTTTTTTTTAACTTATTTTTCCTTCTTCCTTTTTTCTATTTTCTAACTAACCGAGGAAGAAAGAAAGAAAGAGAGAGAGAAAGAAAGAGAGAGAGAGAAAGACTCGTCAAATATGTATGATTTTAGTTGACTTTTCTACCTTTTATCTATACTTTTGTAATATACAACGCACAATAGGTGTTACGAAAAAGATTAAAAATAAAAAGAAATCATAAAAAAAAGACATACATATGTAATATATTTCCGTTGACGCGTATTCCGTTGTTCTCCGTTTTCTCTATTTTATTTCACTCTTTTAACGATAAATCACAGCCACATTTTTTTTTTACGAGTTCACCACGAAACGAAAAATGTGTACGCGTTGTGTTAAAGGAAAAGAAAGAAAGAAAAAAAAAAAGAAAAAGAAAAAGAAAAAGATTAAAAAAAAAAAGAAAAAATTAAGAATCAGCGAAAATTCTTCTTCCCATTTTGGCTAGCGTATATATATATAATATATACAATATATATAATATATATAATATATAATATATTTACAATGTATAATGTATTTGGTAAGCTCGCGTTGTTCTTGATGAATTAATTTAGCAAACGGCCTCTGACTGATAAATTCGTCACTTACGCTATATTTATATATACATAATATGTTGTCTATGTACGTATAATATAAATATATGTAAACAACAATGACAACAACAAGAGCAACAACAAGAATACAGAGATAATATTATTATGATGGTGTATGAACGTACAAACGCACACAGCCACGCACTCTCACACACACAGATATTATCGAATCTATAATAACAAATTGTTCGGGTTTTTTCATCTCTTCCTTCGCACGTTTTAATTGACGGTGGTTAATAAAAACGTTGTTCGGAACGGGGTGGGTGATGGTGACGTAGCGGGTTTTGTGATAGAGGGTAAAGGAAAGAGAAAATTAGAAAGAGAGGGAGAGAGAGAAAGAAAGAAAGAGAGAGAGAGAGAGAGAAAGATAGAGAAAGAGAGAAAGATAAAGAGAGACAAAGATAACAAAAGGAAGAAATCATCGGTATTAGTAATCGTTAAAACTAAATGCTTCCTAATAACACCAAATAATCTTGACACACCGAATGAATTAATATAATAAATACAAGAAAAACATTATATCTCTCTCTCGTGTATGCATATACATATTTAATAAGATATGCGCACGTATACAAACGGGAACGAGCGTACGGTGTTGGTTGTTAACAAAGAGCCATTGTTAACTTTTATCCAAAATCACGAAGAAATAATATGTTACAGTTTTTGTACTTTAGTTACTGTAATTTTTATAAAAGAGAAAAAAAAGTTAAAAGAAATAAAAAGTAAATAGAAATCGCGACAAACGTCATTTTCTTTTCAAAATATTTATATATATTTTTTTGTATTGTTATTGTTATTATTATTCGGTTCTTTTTAGAGTTTTTGTTCGAACACGTTCTCGTTAAATTCGCGTTTCTCTTTCAGGGATGATGTAAGATTGAGAGAGACAAAGAAAGAAAGAGAGAGAGAGAGAGAGAGAGAGGAAAAAAGAGGTAGGTAGAAATAAAATTAAAAAAAAATTAGAAAAATAAAATTTTGTCGAGAACGTACCGTTAAGGGTTACTACCGTACGCAGCGTACACGTATAGCTTGTAAACGTGCGTACGCGACCTCAATCTCAATTTTAAAATACAACGGAGGGTTCGGGTAAAGGGATGTTAGACATATACATGCGGCATTTGGTTCGATACACTCGGGAAAAAATACAGCCCCAGCTCCGGCTGCGATGACACAACACAACTAAAGCTTACCGTATCGTTTGTACGCTTCTAATGTCCTAATACAAGGGTGAAAAAAAGGGAAAGAAATAAAAGGAACAAACGAGATTTTTTCTTTAGAAAAAAAAAAAAAAACAACAAAAAAACAAAATCAGAGCCACCAGCATTTTCTCTTCATTTCTCTTTCTTTTTTCATTTTTTTTTCTTCGAATTATAAATGCAGTCTATTTCGTTGTTATCGTATGAGAGTAAGGTTTTTTTACTTATATTTTTTTGTTATTGTGATAATTGCATTAAAAAAAGAAAAGATAGATGGTCAATTGTTTTAGCAAAAACTACAATTTTTATATTGTTTTTTTTTTCTTTTTTTTTTAATAAAGGAAAAGATAATTCTTTTTTTTTCACAAATATAAATCGATAAAAAGAAAGAAAAAGATAGAGATAATGAGAGAAATATTTATAAGAGATAACAAATCCGGAGAAAGCTGTATTTGTTCCAAGTGCGATTAGTGTGCACAAACAAGCTAACATCGTTTTACTAGATGTGATTAGGTATGTGTGTGTATATATATATATATATATGTATCTGCACTGGCAATCAGACTGACACTGGTAGTTATACAAGTTGATAAATGGATAGAAAGGAAATGTAGGAGTGTTCATTAGAGTTCACAAACGACGATGTCCATTGATTAGCATAGGAACCCTTTTATGAATTCTGCAAAGAGAGAGATACTCGTCTCCTGCAGATATAATATGTAGGATAAAGTAAGTGGAACTCTGTGATTTAGTGTGATATGCTAACGTTATAGTTTCTAAGCGCACATATAGTGATAAAGTAAAGATAAAATAATAATAATAATAATAATAATAATAAGAAGAAGAAGTAGTAGAAGAAGAAGAAGTAGAAGAAGAAGAAGAAGAAATGGATTGAGTGATGGAATTTTTCTTGGTAGTTTGATAAGAGGATCGTTTCTGGTTAAATAAAGGATAATGATTGTTTGTTTTCTGTTCTGTGTTTATGTTTCTTTTTAATTTTTTTCTCGTATAAAGAAATACGTAATCTTTTTTTTTTGTTCTTTCGAAAATGTCGCTGTGGAGAGAAACGTGTGGTTGTATCTGTTTTTTTTTTTTTATATATGTATGTAATAATACACTGCGTACATCGTTTTCATGATAAAGTAAAATAAACGAGCGAACAGGTGGGTTAGTAAATAAGTAGTCAAGGAAGAAACCGAGTACACGACAGACGGTTAGATCGATGAGTAAGTGAAGGCTGTCATGAAAGATTTAGTCAGACTCGGTAAGTGGATGGTGCCGGTAATACGAGGAGGAAATCAGAATATTCAATCTAAACGATGATGATGACGATGACGATGTTAAAGCAAAATGACATTTGTAAGGAATTAACATTACGAATCAAAAACTTTTATAAACAAATAGATCATTAGAAAAAAAAAATATTTTAGTAAGGAAATGAGGTATGAAGAGTTTGAAAACGCGTGTACGTACGTGTAGATGTATGTATGTATGTATAAATTGTATAAAATGTAATTGTTATAAAGATGGAATGAAATCCATCGGAAAATAGAGAAGCAGACATTGTTCCTTTAGTTATTGTTTAAAAGTATTATACATACTGTCTCGTGTTTGAGGAAAGGTTGGATCAGGTTATGGTGGCTCGTGAAAAGAGTGGATATTTAAGTGGTTCAACTCGGGAAAGCTAATTGGCTGGTAGTGTCTCTCACCTGCGACCTCGCTCGTTCTTCAAAGTGCCGCCATACTTGTTTCGCGTCCCGATCAGGTCAATTATCTCGGGGATACAACTGGCGAATATGGCCTACATCGCGTGATAGAACAGAATACAACACTCGCATCAATACACTTGTGTAACAGGGTTGACTGTAATTTTTTGTGTGTGTTCGTGTTTGTCTTTATTCTCTTTTATATATTTTCTTTTCCTTTTTTTTCCGCTTCTCGTTTTTTTTTTACTTTTCTTTTTTCGTCTATTTTTGCTTTGGTCGTCTGTTTTTTTTTTTTTTTCTATACGTTCCTTTTTATTATTTTTTTTTTGTCTGTACTTTTTATTTCCTTTCTCATACGAATTCGCCCACTCGCTTCCCTTTGATTTTATTTTTCCCCCATTCGCGTAACTTATTTTTTATCATTGGCCGTTTATTCATTTATTTTTCTACTTTTTCCTTCTTGCGAAATAGTAACGACGATAAAGAAGATACCCCCAATGAAAAAAAAAAAAAGTAAAAAAAAGAACAAAAATATATAGAGAGATAGAAAAAAAAAAATCGAGAGCGAGAAAAAAAAGAGAGAAAAAAAGAGGAAATATACCGAGTGGCATTTCCGTCGAGTCGCGTGCAAAGGTACGCGTTATATATATATTTTTTTTTTATTATTATTATTTTCTTTTTTATTACATATAAATATATAAACTATATTTCATATTTGTTTTATTATTATTCCTGTGCATCTAAACGTTTTTCAATCGTACGTTCTACATTAAACATATTATTTATTCTCCGTATGATTTTTTACTTGTAACTTATATTATTCTTTGGTTTCTTTTTTTTTTTTTTTTTTTCTCTTAATAAACATAATTATTCATTTCCCGTCGTCCTGTCCTTCTCTTCGACTTTTTTTTTTTGTTTTCTCTCAAGTGTCGAGGGCGAGGAGAGTCATACATTTACATATAAAAAACAGAAGAAAGTTTTGGCTCAGCTACTGGGCAACGCGGCTACTCATAGAGACACGATTATTAGTGCTGTACCCCTATCAGCGCCACTGCCCGAACAATTATAGTAAAATGCGTGGAAAATGATAAACACGTTCCAAGTAAAAGGGCAGGGTATATATATGTATATAGATATATATATATATATATATTAAAAAAAAAAGTAATGGCTATATATATACCTACACCTAGGTCCTACACACCTACACCTAAAGCCTAACGAAAACTACAAGTAGATATATGTGCCGACACGTATAATCTATTTCAAAATACCATTGCAATTGTAGATATATAATAATATCCACACGGTATTTGATTTCTTTGAGACATCATAATAATATATATATGTTACCGTCAAAGCCAGAAATCAGGCATTACTAGTAATTCCTTGGCATTACTATGAAAGTTAAGAGACTTCAGACGAAGTCGGAAATAAGACTTTTTGAAGAGTTTTTCCTAGGCATCGAACATAATACTTTGATATCTTATAGAATATCAAATTACTATTTAAACAACATTGAAAAGAATACATTCTCGGGCACAGACACAACACAGCCATACGCAACAACTCCTCCCCACAACAACCCATACAGGTAAAAAACATTTTCAAAGAAATATCAGAGATTGCAATACTATAAAATGTACAACTTTGCTATTTCTTTGAAAAGTTTTGGTAAATATTTTTTATACTAAAAGTGAATAGATTTTAATGAAACTTATATTAAATTAAAGTACACTCTTTTGTCTACGCGTAGAACACCATATCAAGTTATAAATGCAGGATGTAAAGTTCAGAAAATGGCAGAGAATGCAATGCTCTAAAATGTACAACTTTGCTATTTCTTTGAAAAGTTTTGGTACATATTTTTTATACTAAAAGTGAATAGATTTTAATGAAACTTATATTAAATTAAAGTACACTCTATTGTCCACGCGTAGAATACCATATCGAGTTATAAATTTAGCTAAAAAGGTTCAGAAAATGTCAGAGAATGCAATGCTGTAAATTGTGCATCTTTGCAATTTTTTAGAAAAGTTTCGGTAAATATTTTTTATACTTTTAGCACATGGATTTTAATGATTTTTATATTAAATTAAAGTACACTCTTTTGTTTACGCGTAGAATACCTATTTGAGTTATAAATCAATTCGCAAAAGTTTAGAAAATGTCAGAGAATGCAATGCTGTAAATATTTCCTACTTTGCCATTTCTTTAAAAAGTTTCTGCAAATATTTTTTATACTAAAAATGAATAGATTTTAATAAAACTTCTATTAAATTAAAGTACACTCTTTTATCTACACGTTGAATACAAATTTGAGTTATAAATCAATTTGCAAAGGTTCCAAAAATGGCAAAGAGAAATTGGCGGATTAGGCAATGTGAATAATGCCTAAAACCAGGCATTGTTAACATTACCGGCCTAGGTTCCAAACCTCCTCCGGCAATGCTGCCTGGTTTTAGGCAATATTCACATTGCCTAATCCGCCAATTTCTCTTTGCCATTTTTGGAACCTTTGCAAATTGATTTATAACTCAAATTTGTATTCTACGTGTAGATAAAAGAATGCACTTTAATTTAATATAAAAATCATTATGATCTGCTTGCTATAAGTATAAAAAATATTTGCTGAAACTTTTCAAGGAAATTGCAAAGATGCACAATTTACAGCATTGCATTCTCTGACATTTTATGAACATTTGCAGATCGATTTATTACTCGGCATGGTATTCTACGCGTAGACAAAAGAGTGTTCTTTAATTTAATATAAGTTTCATTAAAATCTATTCACTTTTAGTATAAAAACTATTTACCAAAACTTTTCAAAGAAATAGTAAAGTTGTACAATTTATAGCATTGCAATCTCTGATATTTCTTTGAAAATATTTTTTACCTGTATGGGTTGTTTTGGGGAGGAGTTGTTGCGTATGGCTGTGTGTGTCTGTGCCGGAGAATGTAATCTTTTCAACGTTGTTTAAATAGTAATTTGATATTCTATAGGATATCAAAGTATTATGTTCGATGCGTAGGAAAAACTCTTCAAAAAATCTTATTTCCGACTTCGTCTGAAGGCTCTTTACTTTCATAGTAATACCGAGGAATTAATAGTAATGCCTGATTTCTGGCTTTGACGGTAACATATATATTTCATATATTATCATCTCGTAATATATATAATGAAATATAATATTTTTTCAATATTTAATTAATAATTAATAATAAATAATATTAGTAGTAGCAGTGGTGGCAATTTTCCCCTTTTGTGTCTTCCAATTATTCTTACATGCGTTATTTTCTCTTTTTTGTTTTTTTAATTTTATTTTCTTATATCTTCCCCATAGAACAGTCGCGATACTAATTTTGGATTTTGAATTTTTCTTTTTCTTTTTAATTCCATAATTATAATCGTGAGGCTCGTCGCATCGAACTTTTGTCAAGTTCTCAAACTGGGTCAAGGTTAGATCGAACTGGACCTTACGCATTCGAGTATATAGAATTAGAGAAAGAGAAAAAGAGAGAGAGAGAGAGAGAGAGAGAGAGAGAGAGAGAGAGAGAGAGAGAGAGAGANTGAGGCTCGTCGCATCGAACTTTTGTCAAGTTCTCAAACTGGGTCAAGGTTAGATCGAACTGGACCTTACGCATTCGAGTATATAGAATTAGAGAGAGAGAGAGAGAGAGAGAGAGAGAGAGAGAGAGAGAGAGAGAGAAAGAAAGAAAGATAGAGAAAGATAGATAGATAGAGAGATAGAAAGAGAGAGATAGAGAGAAAAATAGTACGATTATTCAAATAATTTCTTGAATATGAAAAGAATATGTGCGACTTAATCCTACCCGATTAAAAAGTTTTATTTACAATTTTCCGACGTTTTGCGTTAATCGGATTGATCTATGTAAAATGTAAATTGAAAAATGAAAATCTTACATATTATTCGAAGAGTAGATCAATTCTTGAAAGGGTTGTCACGAATTTTCCGAGAGTTTTCCGAATTTCTCGTCAAATAAAAACATTTTTTGTTTCCATTTCTCTGTTTTAAGTGCGAAAGATTTTGAATTTGCGCACACGTGATCCCTACATTTTCTCTCTCTTTTTTTTCCATTTTAATTATTTTCATTTCGTTTAAGATCATTACTACTGAGGCTGTGATATTCCGTTCATGTATGCTCATGTATGTACGAAGGGTACGAACAATTTTCTTTTTATACGAATAATTTTTCTATTTTTTTTTTCTTTTCATATATATATGTATATAAAAATAGAATTATCGCGTAAGGCCCAGTTCTACGAATCGACCGAAATATTTTCTATTTCGGCATAGAAAATTCGACATTTTTTTATAAATTTATTTATTTTCATCGCCCATTCGTTGATAGAACAAAAATAGCGGACGATCCCTCTGCGCGTAATTCAACATTTTGACCGAAAACATCGTTCCCGAACTTTTGTGTATATTCAACCCTCATGCATCATGGGAACCCCTCCCTCGTTAACGTAAGCCCGATGAAAAAAGAAAATAAAGTGAGTACATCATCTACGGGTAGAGAGAGATAGAGAGAGAGAGAGAGAGAGAGAGAGAGAGAGAGAGAGAGAGAGAGATCCAACCGAGAAATTATTTTTTCGATACGTATGCGAGAACACACACACACGCGTGTTCGCGAAATAACATAAGTAGTAGTTATCAATAATTAGTGTTGTTTGAAGAATTTACCAATCCCCCTCTCTCTGTGCGTGTGTGTGTGTGTGTGAATATAATGTAAGTATTTTGTATATATAATATATTTTTTAAATGTATATGACACATATATTTATTTATCACCAAAATTTATATGTTAACCCACAAAATAGTACAATTTACAAATGAAAAACGTATGACGATATAGACGAATTATGTATGACAAAATAATAATATATATATTTAATAAACGTGTGTGTGTGTGTGTGTGTGTGTGTGAGAGATGTTTATATATAGAGTCCGCCAAACGTGACTTAATAAACTAAAACTACCTGCGTGCCTCGACGAATAATAGTGGGTTGTGGGCGTGCGCTTGTCGATGAACGACGGAGAAGGAGCCACAGTAAAATAATGATCGATTTTTTTCACGAGGCCTCGTATTGAGAAATTTTCGATACGTGTATGTATATATAATATAATATATCAAGCTGAAGCCTTACGATAAAAAAAAAATATAATATGATCTATTTTAAATATTAGCGCAACTATGCTTGGGAGATCGGATATAATATTATATAAGTGAGATTATTTAAATAGCGCTAATGTGATATTAACGTGTGAATATTTCGATCGATTCGACTACTGGGATCTACGTAAAACGTGTGAAAGAAATAGAGAAAGAGAGAGAGAGAGAAAGAGTGTGAGAGACAGAGAGAGAGAGAGAGAGAGAGAGAGAGAGAGAGAGAGAGAGAGAGAGAGAGACAGAGAGAGAGAGAGAGAGAGAGAGAGAGAGAGAGAGACAGAGAGACAGAGAGACAGAAAGAGAGAGAGAGAGAAAGAGAAAGAGAGAGAGACCGCGTTATTAAATGAGTTTCCAATTTCATCGTTACAAATGTAACATTTGATAATATTTCGAAATACACTATATTATATATTATATATTGTAAGCTCACTATATCGACTAACAAACGATCAAAATGCTATAACATCAAAATGGATGCGCTACTTGTCGCGTTTAATTCGACGACACGTTAATTAATTTCTTCATTAATGTTTAATCCTTCGTTCTATAGGTATAGGTGGGCTATGCATCGAAAGGGCATGAACTAAGAAAATACACGTGCGAATTTTACAATGACCGCAGCCTTCTCCACACGTTTCACCGTGTAAGTATATACTTTCTTTTTTATTTTTTTTACTACCCGCGTTTGGCGTTTTTATGGTTGAGAGATGCAGCAGCAATTGGAAAATTATCGTGTGTCACGGTTGAAGACGTGCAAATGTCTACTTTGGAGAGGATAGTCCCTAAAAAAGAAAGAGAGAGAGAGAGAGAGAAAGAGAGAGAGAGAGAGAAAGAGAAAGAGAAAGAGAGAGAGAGAGAGATAGCAGTCTTACGTGCCAACAACACTTGCATCCCCTTTATTTTGTGTTTTTTTTTAAATCGGTTCCCTTTATTCGCAATACTTTTTAAAAATTGTTTTAGTTGTTCGTTTGTTTCGGTGTTGGTATTATACTTTTTTCTGATTATTTGTTCCTTATTTTTTTGTCTTATGTCATAATACTTCTTTTACTTTACTTGTATTAATATTATCTACGTTGCTGGCGCTAATGAAAAAAAAAAAAAATGCCAAGAATCTTATCAAGCGAAATAAAATCGTGCCCCGGACCGACGAAGAAGAGCCCACTCTAAAGGCCAATTCGACGGTGGGGTTCGATTAACCCTTGGACAATCTACTAAACTAACCAGAACACTAACGCATGCCGTCAAGAAACTCAATCCGTGAAGAGAGAGAGAGAGAGAGATAGATTGATTGATTGATTGATTGATTGATTGATAGATAGAGAAAGAGAGAGAGAGAGAGAGAGAGAGAGAGAGAGAATGAAAAAGAGAGGCTAGAAGAAGGATAACAGATCTATAGGAATCGAAAGAGAAAGATCGATTGGAGATCTAAGAGGATTTATACATCATATTATTCAGATAAAGATTTTTTGAAAAAAAAAAAAAAAAAAACAAAAAAACAAAACAAAAGCAAAGGAAAAAAAATATTTAATAAATAAAAACGAACAATGAATCGTCCGTTATTAGCGATATTGTTATCTCGTGTGTATTGTGTTTTATTATAAATAAAAAAATTCGCGACGTAATTTAATATTAATTTGTTTACATTTTGTTCGTGTTTTTTTTTTTTGTAGAAACAAACTGGATGATTTAATAAAAGATTGTCGATATTACATATCAAGTGAACTTTTAATACGAAAACCTTGTTCCACTCGAATCGATAGCGAATTTATCGGGTATTTGTTTGTTCGTTTTTTTTTTGTACACCAAATCTGTTGAATATTGCATAGAATTTATCGAATTTATCGAAAGAGAGAAAGAAAGAGAGAGAGAGAGAGAGAGTGTTTGTGTGTGTGTATATATATGTGTGTGAGAGAGAGTCTGACGATACAGAGAAACATTCTAAGGGACATGTGTGTGTGTGTGAAGATATTAACAAATACAACGTAGAAACGATAATAAAAGGTTAAAGGAAAAAAGGTATATTTAAATATATATATACATAGGTATATATACATACAAAGAAGGGGAATAAAGATGCAAATTAATCAACGTGATCAATATATTTTTTTCTGAATCTAATCTTGAATAAATCGAAACGGAAAGGAAATTTCGTCGTATCACTTAAAGCGATCGATAATAATAACTACTTTTATCAAATGGTGCTGTATGTGCCAATAATTATGGTATTCTTATATAAATATACGTATTAAACATTTAAGTAGAGATGCAAAACCAACGATATATGAATTTTGAAAAGGTAATTGAAAAACCAAAAAGAAATAAAATACTTAAATATATTTTTTTCTTGACTGATTAAATTATTACGCATTATTAATTATTAAGTAATAAAATAAGAATTTTATTAAAAATTCTGATCGCATTTCTATCATCATATGAACTTATAGACGTGTGCAATGGTTTACAAAAAAATAAATATACTTGAAATGCACGTGTAAACACATACGACAAGTGTGTATGCGTGTTCACAAGTAATGACGCGCAACGATAATAAAACAGCGTTCTCTCTCGCAATTGTGTACTTGTGTGCGACGCATCGATGACTATGACAATAAATATAATAATAATAATAATAATAATAATAACAATGACGACGATGATAATGATAATATTCACAGTAACAATAATTAAAATAGTAAAAATATATTAACGAAGTAATAAAAAACAAAAAAAATCAGAACAATAGTCGCGCGTGTAATTTATCCTCTTATTTTATCTTCATATTGTTTCTCGTTTAACAATTCTTTTTTTTAAATCTAATTTGTAAATGTACCGAAAGAAATGCATACGTGTTTTACCAAAATTTCGAAAAAAATTGAAACAATAAATTGAAACAATGAGGATAAGAAACAAGCGGTGTGACCTTGATATGGAAGGATACATTAAGAAAGGAGACAACGAGAAACAGATTAAGAGAGAGAAAGAGAGAGAGAAAGTAGACATAAGTAAGAGATAGTGAAATAGGGGTTTGGAAACGGTAGGGGGTTGGAAGTAAATATTCGTACTCGGATAATCCTTCTCATCTAATAGTGTGTTGTACGGAATTTCACAAGGACATGGAATATATTTTAAAGCTAGTCAAAAAGTCAAGTTATATATATATATATATATATATATAATCTTTTTCCTTTTTTGTTTCACGGATAGCAGCCGTGAGCCCAGCTCTTTTTGTTGTCCTTCCCAAGAATAACATTCCCCGTTCGATCGTAAATTTTTCGAAGAAAAATCTCACCAATAAAAAAAAAAATATAAAAAATAGTAGAGATCAAAAATGGCCCTTCGACGTCGTTCGACCGGTTTTAAAAATACACTACGATAGTTCCTATTTCGAATCTGTTTCTAACTTGTCTACAAACAAACGAAAAATATTCGGTAGAAAAAACAAGCAGAGCACTTCCTGAGTATATATTTCTTAGCAAAAAAAAAAACATTAATAGATAAATAAATAAATAAATAAATAAATAAATAAATAAATATATCAAAAAATAAATAAAAATATATGTATAGATATATATATATATATATACGTATATATGTCTATATGCAAAAAATGATAACGCAGGGGTCACTTCGCTATCCAGAGTTACATCGTTCCTCCTTTGCAAATCTACGCGACTACTACGGGAACAGTAGATATTTAATAATAATAACGATAATAATAACAATAATAATATTAATAGTATAATAATCATAATCGTGATCATAATAATAATAATAATAAATAATAATATTATTAATAATTGTAATAATCAAGGGGGGCTAAATGTTTGAAAACAATGGCAGGGTGGGCATAGGTAATTGTAAAAATTGAAAAGGGGTCGAAGGGGGTGGCTGGGGTTCGTAGGGTTATATGTCTTTTTGGCTGTGTTCTCCACGTAGGTGGATTTTTTGCTGGGGGGTACCTGCGTCCACGTTCGCGTTTGTACTGGCCACCGTACTTGCAGCGGTTCGCGGCGAGCTCCGTGATCTCTGGGATCCAGCTGGCGAACACCGCCTACACACCCACAATCATCCGTTGCCGTCAGAACAGTAACCCTATCCTCAGCTTTCTAGTGTGTGTTTTTTTTTTTTATTTTGTTTCTTTTTTTTGATTGATTGATTGATTGATTTGATTCGATTTGATTGATTGCCTGATTTGTTTGTTTGATTGATTGATTTATTTTTGGTGTTTTTTTTTTCTTTTCTACGAATCGATTTTTTATCGTCCCTTTTCGTTCTTTTTCTTTCTTTTTATTTTTTTTTTCGTTTCTTTTGCTGTATTATTTTTTCTTTGCAATTTTTTTTTGTTTTGTTTTTATCTCTAAATAACTAAAAAGGTATAATATATTATCGAGTGCATTTATTTATTTATTTATTTATTTCCTCGACTTGTTTTTTATTTTTCCCTTTTTTTTTTTCGGTTACCTCTCGCATATTCGTTCCTTCCGTTCCGTCTCGCTTGCTCTCGCATCCATTCGTCTCGTTCCGTCTTCCTCATCCTTTCTTTTTGTTTATTTTATTCGTCTGGTTAATTTTTAATAAATTCACGTACGTTATTTCCTCTCCATTCCTTTAACGTAACACACATCTACCTCGTGTATACTCGATTTATGCTTCGACGATTTTACCAAGGGGCCCAACCACCAACGTCCCTTTTCGTTCGGTTACGTACGACTCCCTCGAGAGAACGACCACGAACATTTCCCTTCAAAAATTGTGGGATTCGCCGACTCTTTATCCTTCTTCGGTTTCGTATCCCCTCGACAGTAGGTACCAACGTTTCTCGCAAAAACTGATGAATTAATAACAACGAACGATGTTTATACACCAGAGTATACCTTTTCGCAATTTCGATCAACTCCCCTTCCTCTTACCTTTCCTCTTACCCTTACCCTTACCCGTACCTTTACCCTTACCCACCCAACAAACATAGACGAAGACGAAACATCACCGAATCGTTCGTGTAAATTCAGACATGAATCGGTTCACCCTCTTTTTCTACAACAAAATTAATTATTTATCATAGTCTTCTTTATTTCCTTTAAATGTATATATAAATAAGAAAACAAAATGTAAAAGTATACATATGTAATTTATGAATAATATTATACAGTGCCGTTAGTTTCTTGTAATGAAAGATTTTTTATTGTATTTATCAAAGTTTCTTATAAAATAACGTCGAATGATTTATACTTTATAAAGGAAATATTGCTCCATGGTTTGTTTCTTTTAGGAGGGGGTTAAAAGAAAAAAAAAAAAAAACTATATTTTCAAACGTCAGTTAGTTGCCAGACACCAGTCTCCCTTTTCACAGCATGGTACAACGTATCATTCGCATAAACTAGCGTGATCAAACGGAGCTTTGCTAACTCCTCGTAAACATGCGTTTTATGTTTTCTACATTCGACGTATATATTCGTATCTTGTAATACGAAAGACTGCAGTCAGTAAAATTGCATTTCCGTAATTTTAAAGGAAACATGCGGTGCTTTTTCGTATCATCGTCTTACGAATCTCACGTTTCGAGTGTAAAAATATAAAAAGAAATAAAAGGAAAACGGGGACAGGAACAACGACGACGAAATAACTCTTTTTTATAAACAATCGATTTCTCTTACATTAAATGAACCAAGTGTGTGATTGAACGAATAAAATAAAAAATTAATGTAATGCAATTTTTTCTTTCGTTTAAAGAATCATTTTGTGATATGATTAATTAATAATAATAATTAATATTTTTTATTGTTGTATATATATGCGTGTGCGTGTATATAATCGTATTGATGATCAATGTTTCTAGGAAAGTAGCAGACTAAAATGGTAAATCATGCTTGGTTTCATAAAATTCTATCACATTTTGTGAATGTTTTTATGTATATATAGTATACATGTTAAGAAATCCATAGGTTGTACACGTTAGGTATTTATATATATATGTAAGTATATATGTATGTATGTACTTTAATATGTACATGTTATATGGAGAGATAAAAAGAGTGAGTTTCTAGAAAATGATAAGACGTTCAGCGGGTTAAGATGGCGAAGAAGAATAATAAATGTCTTGACGTTGAAATACGTATCGTTGGTTGGGTGTAAAACTTACAGAGCTTTTTCAAAATGCTACACACGCGAACTCGTGGTATTCAAATTTTTAAATTCAGGATGGTACGAGTACGTGTTCTTGAGGAGAAGCTTTTCGAATTATGTAAAAGGAGTCTTTTTTAAAAATGGTCCTCCTCCTCCGCCATCATTATATTTCTCTCTTTTAGAAGAGAGAAAGAGAAAGAGAAGGAGAGAGGAAGAGATAGAGACAGAGATAGAAATAAAGAGAGATATATATAGAGAGAGATAACTATATAAGCAGTAAAAAAAAATAATATCGCAGAAAAGGAAAAAACAAGAAAAAGATTGCTTGCGATGTATAATTTGTGGCTTTTCTGTATGTTTGTATTATACGTAAAATAAAAAAAAAAAAATAAATGTATATATATATAATTGTTATCTTTTTTGTCGTTTTTATGTGAATTTGTTAATTATTATAAAAAAGTAAAAGGTTGCGAAAATAGATAAGTCATGCTATTCTGGTTCACCTACAACGCTGTAGTACAAGTATGTAGTACAACATACGTGTCTCTGAGAAAAGTAATCGATAGAATTTCTCGGCTTGCGATCGTCGTTGCATGTCGAAATTATCGTAAACATATATAGAGAGAGAGAGAGAGAGAGTGAAAGAGATATATATATCTATAAATACGTACTGGAAGAAAAAGTAATAGCGAGAAGATATACGTAATAGTAAAAGAAAGAATAAAATTTATTATAAATGGGATAAAATATTGAAAGAGGAAAAAAGTGATAAATAAATGAATAAATAAATAATGAAAGAAATAGAGAAAAAAAGAAGGAAATATAAAGAAAGAAAGAATGTTAAAAAATTAAATAGAAAAGTAATCGAAGGATAGAGAAGAAGATGCGGAGGATATTGTACTTTTATTAAATAATTATACCTCTTTCCATGTTCCCGCTTGTACTCGCCGCTGTACTTGGACCTACTCCCTACGAGCTCTATTATCTCAGGTATGCTACTAGCAAAAATTGCCTGTAAATAGAAATCATAACTGGAAAGGAATATGCCACTACGGATCGTTAAAAACAAAGTAGGTCATCTATGTATGCTCACAATTTGCAGCGGGGCTTATGCTTCCCCTCTTATATATATATGTGTATATGTATTTTTTTTTTTATGTGTTCATTGGTACGATACGTGTGTATAAATGTGTCTGCGTGTCTCTCTCTTTATGTGTGTTGTAATACATATGCCTGTATGTATGTGTCTATATATGTTCTATTTATTATACATATATATACACATGGTCGTACAAGTTTATTATATTCTACTATTGTATTCGTGTACTATCACAACAACAAAAATGGACCCGTCTTGATAAACTGGGAAAGGATAAGAAAAAATACCTGGAAAGGAGACACATAACACACTAATGATTCTTACATCGTGTAAATCTATAGAGTATATATATATATGTATATGTGTGGGTGTATGTTTCACGTCGTTCGTTGCACGGATTCCTGGAAATTGCTGATCACTGTATAATACTCACCATGTTTCGATACGAACACAATTCTACATATATATACATATACAGAGTGTTACCTCTAATTCGCAATGTTGCAATATCTTACGAAGGACTTGGCTTATGAAAAAAAAAAAAGAATTCTTCTTTGTATGAAAAAACGTCATATGAGGAAAATTTTTTTCTCCTGTTCGAATGATAAAAATAAAAATAAAATATATTTAATAAAATATATATTTAATGTATATATATACATATATATATAGTTTTATTTCTGAAGGTTACACCTTGTATATTATATCTATGTAAATATGTATATATGTATAATGATGTACATATGTATGAGTAAGAGAATAGGGTGGAAATACTAGCCGGAGCTACTTAATGGTTGGGAAAATTGACGTGGACACTGATGGATATTTTTTTATGCTTATTCTACTATCCGTTCTCGTAAGACGAGAAGCTTGAAAATGCTCAGAAAATGGCGCTCGTCTTTGGTAACGCGATGATGACGATAAACGATTATCGATCCGTTTTCTATGCTTCGATGTGTTTGCTCTCTTCTTATGCAAGAATACCCGCGTAAAACTATACCATTTGAAATAAAAGAAATAGAAACGAGAGAGAGAAAGAGAAAGATAAAAGAAAGAGAGGAAAAGATAGAAAAATAGAGAGAGAGAGAGAGAAACAGAGAAAGAGAGGAAACGTTATCAAGATTAGTATTTTAATGCATTAACAGTTAAAATCAATTTTGATATTATGATAAACAAATTTTATTGTTAAGAAAAAAGAACAAAAGAGGAAAATTGAGCAATTATTGCATAAAAAGAAATAATCGTTTCAAAATGGTCTATGCATATTGCGTTTGTAAGATTTATTTAAATAAAAGTTGCAGTACACAAAATATGAAAGAAGATTTTTCATGAAAGATCATTTTCCATAACCGATTATTAATGCATTAATCATTGAAGTGATCGTTAAAATCGCATTATTGGATAGTATGAAAAGCGCGACAAAGCGAAGTTGATAATATGCTCGTCAAATAAGGGGCAAAAAAATAAAAAAAAAAGGGAGGAAGAAAAAAAAAGAAATGTAGATAGAAAGATAGAAACAAATACAGTTGTAAGAGGGAAGATATTATAGATTTTACTTCAATATAAAAGCTTTGATCTAAAAGTACTACATTATCCATAAATGCAATAGGATGATAGTGGTATATCGTCTAGTGGTAGAAAATTCCATGGAGCTTTTAAGTGCAGTTTACGTAAAGTGTCGCGACCGACTGATACCTTTGGGTATATATACGAGTAAATATGTATGCATAATTTGAGAAAAGACACCGTATGTATATACATCTATATATAATATAATATATATACATGTATGTATGTATGTATGTATAAAACGTGTGTCATGTGTGTATAAAACGTACGTGTCATGAGAAACAGACTATGCCATGTTTTAACAAAGAGAGAAAGATATATAAGATGTCTAAGCTTAATTAAATCACTTAAATACTTTCATTGTTTACAATCGTATTAAAAAAACTTCAAAGGAAAAAGTTACATTATTGAGGGTAGAGAAATGTAACGATTAAAAGAATTATTTCTCAAGGTCAGTTTTTTTACGAGATTTCATGGTTATTCTTATAGAGCATCAAAAAAATTTCGTGCCATTAGATGTTCCCTCTTTGCAATAGTACAACTTTTTCTTTCGAAGATTTTTAATACGATTGTAAACAAAGGAAATATTTAGATAATTTAATTTAGTTAAGACACCCTGTACATACAATATATACATTATATATAGATTTTATATATATATATATATTTATTATACAAGCAGAAAGAGGAATGCTGTAAGTTGATGCTTCAAATAAAGAGGCATCGTTCGTTGCAGACTGTAAATCTTGTGAAAGAGAGGATAAGAGATAGAAAGTGATAGAGCATGATATAGAATGAAATAGGAATAGAAAGATAGATAGATAGATAGAGAGAGAGAAAGAGAGAGAGAGTGAAGCATGACATTTATCTGACTGGCAAGCAAAAAATAAAGGCGAATAGCTTGATGGATCTGTTCTACGGTTTTTTTTTCTTTATATATATATATATAGAGAGAGAGAGAGAGAGCATTCAAATAATTATAAGCATCAGCAGTTTCTCGCGCCGATTACATCGACCATTCTCTTGTACTTTTTTTTTTCGTTTATCTAATAATTATTTATTAACATTTTGATTTGTTATCGTTGTACCAGATTCAAACATGTGAGTGATGTTAATATCGATCCTTACCATCGTTGGTTTCGATCCATCATTTTCTTCTTCTTTCTCGACGATTCCCATTTTCTACTCGTTGTGTTAGAATTCTTATTTGATCCATTTTAATTCGTCACAGTATATTCCCGTATGGCTCAAGCAACCAAAGACACTGCAGTTTAACGAATTAACGCAAAAGATAGATAGATGGATAGATAGATAGATAGATAAGTAGATAGATAAGTAGATAGATAGATGGATGGATGAATAGCTAAATAATTAGATAGATTGTTAGATAGATTATAAGATACACGATACATACACAGATAAATACATAGAAAAACATGGCTTGATAGAGCGGGAGAGTCGATCGTTTTGCGAAAAGGTATATGTGTGTACGTGATACGTACTCTCCTATTTTCTTTTTATTTCATTATATTATCTTAAATACCCACTCTCTAGTAATCGCGATGATAATAATGTTAAGAATAAAAAATGTCTTGACGATTTCAATGCTGCAAAATGAGATTAGTTTGTTATACGCCTACCGATAATACGAATTGAAATTCTGACGGAACGAAACTTAAAATTGATCGCAAGTAAGAAGTTACATCAGTTCGGAGAGCGAGAGGATTAAACGACAATTCCCTTCGCAAGGGTGCATTTATTTAATCGAGTGGCTACGTGTTTCTGTTTTCATTATTTGTTTTTTTTTTTTAAATAAATTATTATTTTTTTTCCTCGTTTATATATATATCTTTTGTTTCTTCTATAATAATATAAATATATATTTTTGGATTTTGTGCTTTATTTGACTATTATTTAATTTGTTTTGCTTATAAAGGTAGTATCGAGCGTTGTATGAAACATAAAGGCGAAGGTTCATCGTGGAGAATATCTCGAAAAAATTAGACGAATGTATTGAAGAATTTAATTGAATTATTTTTCGAAAATGATTGAAAAGAAAACAATGTGAGAAATAATATGCGTATAATATAATCGTCCAATTTGTCGAAATAACTCTTATAAAATACGAACGCTAATAGCCGTGATGAATATTCGAAAATCGAAACAAAAGATAACAAAATTATAATTATATCGTCCACACACAATGATTGGATAATATAATAATATAATATATAAAATATATATAATATAATATAATATAAAATATAATATAATATAATATAATATATATATGTATAGAAAATGGCAAATGTATTGCTACGATGAAGTAATATCCGAGAAAGAAAATTTCAAGCGGCCAGAAATAATGTGAGTTAGTAGAATTATATTTCAGCAGCGTATCAGCGCACGGAGGGTAGTAAGTATGTATGTATAGAACACAGATATACACAGGCAAGAACGACAGTGAAAAATTGAAGCTCGTACAAAACACCAACATTTCACTATTTATAATATAAAGAAAAAGTTGTCGAGTACTTTTAATCTTGTATTATATTGTATATATATATATTTTTTTTTTGCTCTGTTTTCTTTAATACTTTCTTTTGCAGCGGCACGATAAAGTTTCATGGCCAGAGAGACAGAGAGAGAAAGAGAGAGAGAGAGAGAGAGAAAGAAATATAGATAGATAGATAAATAGATAGATAGAAAGAGAGAGAGAGAGAGAGAGAGAGAGAGAGAGAGAGAGAGAGAGAGAGATAAAGAAAGAAAGAAAGAGAAAGAGAAACGACGTTCAAACAAAAAGGATCTTTCACAGCATCCAATCTCGAAGTGAATTAAATATTTTATCAAATAGGTAAAACTATAATGATTAGAAAGCATGAAAAACTAAATGAATTTTGATTGTTTTGAAATATAATTGTAGTTGATGATACTAATTAGATAATTGGAATGAAAAAATTTCAAAAGAAACAATACTAATGCATCGTAACTGCAATCGGAAATTGTAATAAATATGCTCGTTAGTTTTTAATATATGCGAAATAAAACCCGTATGTTGTTCATTGCAGAGCTATGAAATAACATTTCGAGAAGAAAGAGAAATAATTGAGAGAAAAAGAGAGTGAGAGAGAGAGAGAGAGATAATTATTTTGTTTTGTTAATTAAGAGTCGTACTTTAAAGCTTGATGAGTTGAAATTACACTCGCATATAAAAAACAAAAACAAAAAAAAATAAAATCCACCACTCCGCCTCGCGTTTTTATTGTTAGTTTTAATTTGTTAATTTTAACTTAATCGGACAACAACGAGAATGGATGGATGGTTGGATCCTAGAACGGAATCTCTCTCTTGGTGAACTTATGTTAATTCCTCTGGCAACGTGAAAAACAACACGATCAAAGACGCGAATAAGCGTTTTTCCTCTAAAAAAAAGCTGTAAATATGATATGAAATAAATATCGCGCTAATTCTACAAATGTAAATTATTTGCTTAACATATATATGTAATAAAATAATTATTATGTATAACTTGACGGATATATGAAAAAGGCGACGTACAATCAGAAAAATACTATTTCGTATCGTTGCTTTTCTTTTTATTAATCTCATTTTCACGATTTTATTATTTTAATAATATAATAGAATAATTTTGAAAATAGAAAGAGATAAAGATAGAGAGAGATAGAAAGGGAATAAGAGAGAAATAGAAAGCGACAGAAAGAGAAGAGAGAGAGAGAATGAGAGAGAAAGAGAAAGCGAGAAAAGAGGGTTGAAAAAAATAATAAGAAGAAAGGCATCAGTATGGTATAAGCGCACTTTTATCGAGCTATATATATATATTATGTTGCTACGAACTATGAACGCGAGTTATTTTGTTTTCAAAATAAATAAGCAAAAAAAAAAAGTAAGAAGAAACAAACGCGCGACGAAATAGTATTTTCATCCTTTTTATTTTTCCGATTGGAACAAATTTATATGTAACAATATAATGAAACGATCCGAGAAAATTTGTATGCTCGATAAGAATGGTTTGTCTGTTTTCTATATTCTTTTTTTTTTTATTTTCTTCTTTCGAGAGAGAAAATTCATTGATTGAAATTTATTGCGAATAATTAATAGAGAAGGAGAGGAAAAAAACGGAAGAAGAAGAAAAAGAAGGAGAATAAACCTAAGAGAATAATGGACCGTGCGGGTAACGGACCGTGTTGACGCGTGCTGCTCGACAAATAAGGGCCGATGATCATTGGATTCTCTCAAATTATAATTTAACCGGAAAATTTGATCGGATCGTAAGAAATTTGACATAAACAAATGTATATATATATATATACGCGACGAGGGGACGACGTGTAAAGGTATGTATCCTATGTACGTAAATATGTATACATATATATTTATAATGAGAATATAGATATACGTGTGTATGCTGCGACATACGTGCGAATCCTGAAGACATAAAGTCAATTTTCTAGTTTTCCTCTTTTTATTATTTTTTTTTATTTTATTTTATTTTATTGTATTTCTTGTTTTCTTTTTATATTTACGACGAACGATTTTCTAATATGATAAGAATAACGACGACGACGACGACGACGACGATGACGACACAGCGAATCACGTTAATGTATGATTTTTGTAACAACACTATGGAAGAACTAAAAGCTTACTCCGATATCGATTTTTTCTTTTTTAGTTGATTTGATTTGATTTTTATTCTGGAATCTCGTTACACAAACCCCTACGTTTATCCCCCCGCTACGACGAATCAAAAATCGTCGGCTGATGGCCGAGATATAAATAAAAATAATTAAAAAAAAAAAATAAAACGAAAATTTAACGATTTTAGGATCATTGTTATATTTCTTTGGCTTTTTGGATACATTCGGTCAAGTTATTTTTCTGTATATATCGTAAAGCGAATTATTTAGAAAAGGGGATCAAGAATTTCTAGAAACGGCGAAACAAAAATACGCGTTTATCACAATTATTCTTCGTATCCTAAATAAAACCATGAAGATACTTTTTATGGTAGATTTGTAAAGAAGCGAATAAAACCTATGCTAATAAGGACTGGTCCGCGTTCTAATTTAATCAACTTCTAATCAACGACGCTCGATTTCTCTGTATATACTAATTAAATAAATTCATATTATTAAAAATGTTTTTTATTAATCTTTCTTCGGGGCAAATTAACCTTCGACGGGATCGCAATTTCATGTTTTTTTTCCTTATTTATTTATTTGTTTTTTTTTTATTTTTTGGTCATTTTGAATTTCTCTTTTGTTTTATTTTTTATTTTTTTTTTTATCGACTCTGTTCTTATTTTTTAATCATTATTATTATTTTATGTTTTTTCTTATTTCAACTCTCACTCTAATTGTAAGACTGGACCACGGTCAACGACATGATTGACAAAATACGAATACGTATATGTACATATTATCTAATTGTTTCCTTTCTAAATAAATTTTCAGAAAATTTTTCATTGACCAAGCGAATATTTGAATACGTGTTTCTAACTCGTCGAAAAAACCATAGGCTGTCCAATAGTAATTATTTCTTTGACTTCGACGATTCATTCATTCGTTTCTTATTTATTATTCATTTTCGATTGATATATCTTTTGTTTATTTATTTTTTTTTTATTTTCCATCCAATAATAAATCGTTAAGGATTTGTCGTACTAGCGATTTGTGTTTCGCTCGTAAGGTTTTTTATTTTTTATTCTTTTTTTTTTTATTTTTTATAACACGGGGCCTCTCGTGACTCGTGTATTTTATATGTAAATTCACGGATTCAAATGTATATAGTTTTCTTTTCTTTCTTTTTTCTTCTTTTGTTTGTTTGTTAGACGTAATAATAATAATAATAAAGATAATAATAATAATAATAATAATAATAATAATGATAATAACATATAATAATAATAATAACAATATATATATATATATGTATATACTATAGTAATGTATATTTAGACGGTATAGGAAATAATAATTAAAGTTGACTTACCAAACCGACGAGTAGAAAAAATACTAGGAATGTGCGGCCGAGGACCGTCTGGCAGTAAACGTCGCCATATCCTACCGTGGACATTGTCACGATTAGAAAATACACGCAGGTCCAGTACGAAAGCTGTTGCGGATTTATGAACTCGAATGGATCCCCTGAGTTTTCAAGCTACCGACAAAATTATTCTACGATCATTAGGATCAATAATAAATAGATCAAATAGAGAAATTATTTCAATTATTTTTAGTAACATAAATATAAATGATAAAAAAGAAGAACAATTGTTTTATCCCTGTCGCGGCAAGGGATTCGTAAATATATATAATAATAATTATACGCAAAATAGAAAAAAAGAAAATTATAATTTACGATACGTTTTTGTATATTAAAATAAATCATAAAATCATTTATATTTATATTATAAAATAAATCACATAGAATTATATTATTTTGTTTGTTTTTTTTTTTCGGACTTATTGTTAGTCCACTTTCGTAATTGAATTTATTTATACATTTATTTGTATAAGTAATGGAACGAAAATATTTTTACCAAATGAATGATGCCAGCAGCGGTCAACCAGACGGAGATGAAGATGGATACGAGTTGGGCGAGGCGAATGGAACTCGATGTCTTTAGAATGTTGAGGTACTGGAGGATGTCAGGGACCGTCATCAATCGTAGGGCTCGGAGGAATCTCAGTCCGATCCACGTCCGATCGAGATATATCGATACGAAGGACGGTGGTATCGTAAAGTAATCCACGAACGAGTACATCTCCAGCATGAACCACAGCTTGTCACTGGCGGCGATAAACTGTTTACGAGAAAGACAAGGGGAGAACAAAAAAATACAAAAACAAACGGCAAGATGATTAGTCCTCGTACTACAATATCTATTTCTGTCTGACTTCTTTTTCTTTTTCTTTTGCTTTTTAGTTCATTGACGTTACAATTCTAAAAACGTTGTTTACTTACGCGTATAAAAAAGTAGACCATAAAAAATATATTGAAAGCTAAGTCTATCTGCTGAGTAAAATTGTTGCTCCATTTCTGGCAACGTTCCACCTCCTCACTGAAACAGAAAAAAAAAAAATCAAAGTACCCGATCGTTGGATTATCGATAATAAAATTTTCTCTTTTTAAAAGAGAAAAATGAAAGGAAGCAAGGAAGCAAGCAAGCAAGAAAGAAAGAAAGAAAGAAAGAAAGAAAGAAAAAGGAGATGGTAAGGTATTATTTGTGGATACCGACTAAAGACCTTTGTAAAGAAGAGACGAGTAATTGCAACAGGTGCAACGCACAAGGTTTTCTTTTAATCGATAGACAGACAGCAGAGAAGCGCGAACAGCAAAAGAGGAAAAAGGTTAAGTGTCGTGTTTACTCGTATTGCATTCTAAAGGATCAGTTTTTGTTTTCGTTAAATTAATTGGAATTAATAAGAATAATAATGAGAGAAATAATAAAAAGTAAAATAATCTTACCTGGAGGCATCGATGAAGTATATTATAAGCGATGCTATACTGAGAATGAAAACTAGCACCACCTGAAACATAATGTACAATGTGTCAGAGATACGATGAACGTGCACTTTTAAGAATAAATAAACAATTGAAAAGAAAGAGAGAAAGAAAAAGGGAGAGAGAGAGAGAGGGAGAGAGGGAGAGATAGGAAAACAGAGAAAGAAGATAACAATACGTCTTAAGTATCTCGAGTAGGTACTATAACCGATGATAGAGTAGTAGAACGAAAGGATAGAGGATGTAAAAACAAACACCAAGAGTATATGTATTTCAGAGCGCGTACCGTTTAGAAAATAAATTCTTGCTTTAGCATAGAATATGCGAGCGCGTTTCTATGTTTGTGTGCATTATGAAGGGAACATTTTCTTTACATACAAACATGCACACGCGTATATACACGAAACACAAACAAATATGAAAAAGCGTAAACTTGAAGGTACGATAGAGTTTGTAAGTTATCGGAGAGAATCGAAACTATCACAATTGTCCTAAAGCTCGCATATACACTAACGAATACACATTAAAATAGACAGATTACATATATAGACGAAATGTAAATAACTAAAGAGGTATAGGCTTTTTTACATATGTATATCCTAGGTAAGCTACATCGCTGGCAACGATCGATTTCAAGATTCTTGGCTCGGTTCCAGTTACTACATCGTTAAATTTCGAACGATTTCCCGCGCCCTACGTTTAAAATCGGCGGCCCTTGGTTTTATTTCAAAATTTTATTCTAATTGATATTCTTCTTTCTCTGTCATATATTATTATTAATTGATTATTAAATTAACGATCGAAGAGAACTTTTCCGCTTTGCTCAATTCGTTAATTTTATTCAACGCGATGCATATATTTCGACACCCACTGATCGTTTCTCTTTATTCTCCTCTCATCATTCTTCCCATTCCCTCTCACATACATATCACAGCGAATCACACCGAGTGAGTGACGAAAACAAATGCGATTTGCTTATTGTTACTAATTTTCTCTATCGATTGAAACGCAGAGGACTATAATATGATAATATCCCATCTGAAATAATTCAAGCTGATTATACTTTGCATCTCTTCTACGATTCTCTTTAAAATCTTGTTCATTCATGATGTAATACCCTATTTACATAAGTAGAACGAAGAAAAGTTTTAATCGCGTGCACCGATTGGATGTTAAAAAGAAAAATAAACTTTAACATAAGTATAAGACAAATTATTCTGTGAATTATTTTGAAAGAGAGGAAGAAAATGAATAGAAAGAAGAAGAAATATCGGCTTATTGTCAATCAAATAAATTCATTCAAATTTTCTAATATCAATTCATTTCTACTTTTCATTTATTTTTCTTTTTCCGTTATCTTTACAAAGACAATCTGAGAAAAACGTCAACTAATTGGTCGATACATTCATTCTCCGATTATAGTCGAAGAAAATTAAACACGAAGACAAACCAACGCTAATGAAATAAACATCAAGATAGAAGGAAGAGACTGAACCATAGAGAAAGAAAGAAAGAAAGAAAGAGAGAGTGAGAGAGATAGAGATAGAGATAAAGATAGAGATAGATAGAGAGGATGAGAGAAGGTGAGAGAGAAAGGGTGATGGTATCGGAGGGGTACAGTAAGAGTCAGTTTTATCAATAAACGCGTGTATGGTTGGAGGAGGATGTTATACCCGTGACCACCAGCACCGATATCGATCGGTGGCAACCCTCTCCGACTCCCTCGCTTCGTTCGTACCGCGAGCTGCAACGTGTCGGCACCTATACGTTACCGGGTTAACCGAGTACAGCTGCACTCCAACGGGGGTAAGACAAGCTTTACGTTTGAACTTGCGTTTGACCTGGTCACGAGGCTGTCGCTTCTCTCTCTCTTTCTCTTTCTCTTTCTCTTTTGCATTGCCTCTTTCAGCTAGAAGGGTGCCTCTCTCTTATTCATTCTATTTCAAACCTTCAGTTTAGCTCTCTCCCTCCCCAACAACGAATGAAACGCGAGGTGGCGTTTCACTACTTTCCAACCCTTCGGCACACGCCCGAACACCGATCCTCCTCTCACTCTATCCTTCTTTCTCTTGATATCTCTTTTTCTCTCTTTTACTTATTTGCTTTTGATATCTCTCTCTTTGTCTTTCCCTTTCTTGCTTGTTTTTGGTACTCTCTGTCTTTCCCTGTCTATGTTTCTTTTTTGCTTGTTCTTGATATATAAATATACATATATGTACCAAATATATTATATATATATATGTATATCTTCCACTTACTAGAGCATGATAGGAAGATATAGGTCAGTGGGTTATCTCTACCAGGATCATTCTCCATTACCGGAAGCTTTTCTGAGCAATTGCATCTTCGAAAGGACAACTGGACCGAGGGTAAGTTCGTGACTAGAAGGAAGAAGTGAAAAAGGGAATAAGAAATAGATGGAAGATGAATTCGTACTTTTCGATCGGTAAGCTTCTTACTGACGACTTCGAGTTGTTTACGCGCTCTGTTTATTCGTTTCTTCCTACCAGGAATTAGATAGATCCTTGAAAGAAACCGGAACGAACGGGGCTGGGTGGGCGAACCGAAGCGGTGCAATCTGGTAAGAGATTTATTTATCGCGAGCACTATTCTATTCTACGGCGCCCCACTGTTTTTTAATTCCCATTGTTATTTGCAACGCAAGTAAACAAATATTATATATATATATGCACACATGTATAATTATAATAGGTGTCTTGCGTTGATGTTAAATAAGTATATGATGTTAGATAAATATAATGATCAAAAAGAAAAAGAGAACGAGGAAAAAATATATAAAAAGTATTAAGTTAATTATATTAAAACTTTGTGAATAAAGTGAAAGAAAACAAAGAGGTAGACAAGAGAAATAGAAAGAGAGACGCACGAGACGTATAAAAGTGTCACGTTAATCGATTCGCATGTAGCGCCACATGCAACTACATTGTCGCGTACACACACACACACACACATTCATACGTATCTAGATGTATACAATACGCAGCGCGTTAGTCGTAGCGACGCTTTCGCAAAGTTATTACAAAAGCTACTCCATTCAATGCTTTGCGAAGTACAAGTGGCACTACCTCCCAATCCCACCCCCTCATCACCCCGTCTTACCGCACCTTTTATCCTCGTGCTATATCACTGCGTCCTATTCCATCCCCTACGAAGATACATAATATGTAGAACATACATATGTAGTGTAATTTTCATGTCTCGAGCGCGCTAGAGCGCTACTTAAGAAAATGCAATTTGCCCTGAGAAGCGGACAATCTGACCTATCGCGCTTTGCTATAAATAAAGATTGCCGTTCTTATTTTAGGATGAAAATTAGCGTGGGTCTCGGACAGTCTCGTCACGAGCCTCCTCGGTTATTTTCGTCGTCACCAAGACAAGATATGCATATACTCTCTTTCTATCTCTCGATCTCTTTCTTTCTCTCTCTCTCTCTCTCTCTCTCTCTCTCTCTCTCTGTTTTTCTCCTTTTTTCTTTCTCTCTATCTCTCTTTTTCGAGATCAAGTGGATTTCATTTAGAAATTATTAAATTGCAGCTCGAAAAAATTGACGAATAAACGACGAATAAAATGAAACTATTGTTGGTATAAAGAAAAACAAATCAAATTAGTGTATAATTGATTAACGATCAATATAATTTATCTTATTATTATTTTGATTCATTTGAATAGAAAAGAAACAAAGAAATTTATCGAGAATTGAGCTAAAGTAGAAGAAGAAGAAGAAGAAGAAGAAGAAACGATGATTGCATCGACTAAAAGATTTAGTTTCTAATGCCACGTCTAATTTCGTCTCGTTAGAACTTAAACCTTATGCATTTAAATCCGACAGACGGGATGAAAGTCGAAGGTCAAGAACGAGAGAACGAACTCGGACTTCGTCAAGGGATTTCTTACGCCTCCGGCTTACTTTTGAACTCGTTCGATTTGTCGTTCTTCGAGTAGAATAATTTTCTAATAACAGAGTTAAATAGTGATGATTAATAAAATAGACGGAAGAAAGTGTCGTTAATTTCTAACAATAAAAACAAATGGGATTGTATCTTACGCGATTTTACGCAATAAAGATTCTTAATCTGGATAATTGAAATCCCTGTTTCACAAGTAAGCGTAAGTTTTCATATATATATATATATGTGTGTGTGTGCACATATGTGTAGGTATGTATTTGTTGGCTGTAGGTACGACAGAAACTCTTATTTGAGAACTTATAGATATATCTGCGACAAAACGATGATCTCGATCGTGAACGAATCATCAACGATCCTTGGAATCATCATCCAACTTAGATAACAACGGTGAATCAGAGCCTTTCCTCGAAATAAAAATTTTCGATGACGATATTCTTTTTCTCTTCCATTATCTTTCTCTTTTCTTACTTTGTAACCTTCCTTGATTGAACAGAAAATCGTAAAGAAGAAATAAAGCTCGCTATAGAATAGAATTATTTGATAAGGTGGATGGTGAGGGGTAGCCAAGAGGGTACCGTGCAAGAAAGTTTTACATCCCGAGATGGCGTACATCCAATTTTACGTCGTTTCGCGCCAACGGCAGATTGAACCGGGTTTATCTAATTCGACTATTTATACGAGTAAACGCGAAATTCGAAGGTGGAAAATTACCGATCTACGTGTTAGCGACAATTCACCCTTCTTTTCCTTTTGTTTCCTAATTACAACATAATACGAGAGAATTCTAACGATCGCATGGATTTGTATTTAAAACATATATACCAAAGAAAGAGAGAAATAATAATATAAATAGTAGGTACCCTAAATCCAAGATTATAATCTTGAAATCTTTCAAAATTTGTCCATCGTATTTAATTTAACTTTGTTATTTCAATTATATAAAACAAGATAAACGTTATATGTGTATTATATCTATATAAATTGGGAAACAAAGAGACGATTTTTCGATAATAATCTACGTAGAAAGCAAACAACATGATATAAGTTATTATAGCAAATAAACACGATACGCCGGCAAGTAACGTTGCCAACGATGTCCGCCAAAGCTTAGCATTATTCTATTTCCTAGGACGGATGATTCAAAATCGTTCGTCAGACGTATAACGAGCTATCTCTCTCTCTCCCTTTTTCGACTGAAATGTTACCTATTGGTAGGTATACGCCACCTGTTTCAGTGTTTCATCGATGTTGAACATTGATGATGCTAGAAACGGATCTACTAATTACACGCTAATTACGTTCGGAAATGAACGGAAACCACATAACGACGAGAAGATTGAAATTGGTGCATCTATCGATCCGTGGACACAATTGGAAAACATTATTTCATGTATTAACAACAGTAATCAATAATTAATGATCGTGTATTTCATTTAGAAACAAAAATAGAAAACTAACTAATATTCTTATTCGAAAGTAGTAATATGTAAGACCATGCACTCCTCTTCACCCTCTCTCAATCTTTCTCACTCGTTCCCACTCCCTATCTTTCTCTTTATCTCTATCTCCTATCCGCAACGAGAACTATCGATAATGGGCCTTGGCACAGTAAAATTCGTGTTAGTCGGACGGGAGCGCGCTTCTAACATTTTACTTCGAATGGCGTCATGACAAATCTGTTACATTCTTGGAAATGGATATTGGCCGGTGGCCAACCGCCGTTATCTACTTTCCTTTCGTAGTATGATCCATATCCTTAATCCCTTTCGTTGCTTACCCCAAAATTACCTGTTACGATCCTCCTTTAAATTTATGATCAAAAATATGGATCCTTAAATGACCCATTATACTCTAATACGAGTTTACTAGAGTCACGTGTATTATTGTTAAAATTACCACGTGTTATCGATCGATATTTATCATGAAAAAATAGAAAACAAAAAAAAAAAAGAAAAGAAAAGAAAACTAAAGAAGAAAAGTAAATGTTAGTACCGAATATAATATTGATATAAATTTGATGTTGATAAAAGTTTGAAAACGAGTCGAGTAAATATCACGTTTAAACGATCAGGCTTACTAATAGAAAAAGGAAGAGAGATAGGCAAAAGCGATCCAAGATTATTTTAAGTGTTTCCGACATCTAATCGATCGAGTTCGCGTGACGTACGTGTAAGGGACGATCAAGATTCATATGATTACACTTTTGACACCCCTATGAAGAAAAGATCTTTCTTCGAAAGAAAGTTAAAATGATTGCTCTTGAATTTGTAATGCAAGTAATCTCGGTAAATACATTAATCATTGATTACTTAATATATGTATTCAATCTTTTTAAGAATGGATAGTGGGTTAGCTATATAAAATCTCTATTATTAAGATAAAAAAAAGTAGAAGAAGAAGAAGAAGAAGAAAGAGAAGAAAAAAAGGAGACGATTTATTCGAATAAATATCTCACGATCTCTCGCGAACCCTCTGCAATCAGTAACAAAGATATATGTAGTCATCGATTATAAATTATACACGGAATGACCTCGAAAGGGCAAACCAAAAAGGTTTCGTTTATCGATTCTTTGTTAGCACTCGACGACGAGCGAAATTAGACGGTGACGAAGACGACGACGACGACGATGACAACGGATCGAGGAACGATATCCATCCTATCACCTATATACGGAATAAACTCTCAGGAATATACAACTTACACAGGTATATTGTATAAGGAAGAGGAATAAAGAATAAGAAGCCGATTTCGTTATGTGGGTCGTCCACTAGGTCATTCCGATTGCTCATTGTGCAAAGGTTGAAGTCCAATTATAGATGACTGAAAAATAAAATGACCCTCCTGTCCTGATACGAAATAATAAACGTTATCTGTATCTCTTTCTCTCTCTTTCCCTCTCTCTCTCTCTCTCTCTCTCTCTCTCTCTCTCTCTTTCTCTCTCTCTCTCATTCACTCTCTCTTTCTCTTCCTCTTTCTCTCTCTCTCTCTTACTCTTTATTTTTCTCTCTCTTTTGATAGAACAAGATATGTTCAAAAGATATATCTTGGAATTTACATTCTTTTATTGAAAAGTAGAACAGGTCGAACATCAAATATTCGAACTAATAATAAAAGGAGAACGAGAGAGAGAAAGAGAGAAGAATAAAAGGGGTGAGGAGATAAGGTATGCTTCGAAAATAAAAGAAAAAGAGAAAGATAAAGGATAACGTAGAGAAGAAGAACAAGGAAGAACGAAAAGAAGATATCGAGTTCGAACGCCTCTCATTCTTTCTCTCTCTCTCTCTCTCTCCCTTCCTCTCTTTCACTCTTTCTCTCAACGGAAAGCCGTTTCTAGGGTGAAGCAGCACACGCACTGCGTAGAAACCATCCACCCAGGAAGAACTAGGTCACCGGCCACGTACAATACTTGTGCGAGCTCCTCGCGAAACATCATGCGACGGTGGGCGCACGCGCGTACATCCGAGAGGGTGAAGACGATACGTTAATTTTCCCTACGCGTTTCGTCTTTCGAATTAAACGAAAGGAATGAAATAAAATAAGAAAGGAAAAGAAAAAAAAAAAGCAATAGAAAATAATTCATGCATGGAATCGTATTAGCGAAAATTGAAATATATAAATACAAATAAAATAATAGATATAAACGAAGTATAGAAAAATTGTTTCTTCTTCTACGTCATGTTCTTTTCTTATTCTTCAACGTTTCGCACGATGACATCACATCACTCTGAGATTAACATCAAAAGTGAAAGAGTTAGTTACGGAAATATCGATTATATTATTCTCGAATGTGTGAAACGAGATTGAGATAGAAAATGTCGTGCAAATTCTAAGGATAGATTTATTCTCGTTAGACGAGCTTTTTTAAACTCGATCGTTCGGAAGAGATCTCAAATGGAGACAAAGTGAATAGCTTAAATTATTTTTCTTTCTCTCTCTCTCTCTCTCTCTCTCTCTCTCTCTGTTTTTGTTTCTACCTATCTCTATTATACTCACGGATAATGGTACTTAACAGAAATAGATCGCTCATTTGGCGGCTAGCATCAAATTTGACGTTTTACGAGAGGCAAGCCACGTTCGCGTGAACGAACACATGTTATCTTTTAATGGTCGACAGTTTTTTCTCTTTCTAAATTGTTCGATACTTAACGTTTCGTAACTATTTTTTATTATTATTTAGCTTTTCAAAAAGTTAACGAGTCTAAAACACAAACAAAGTAAACTGCTTTCATTCGAGGACTATCAACGCCATCTACGTTGCTGTGATTTCACTGAAATTTTTGCAATGATGAAAAATCCCTTTTTTCTTTCATCATTTTTCTTAATCCTTCTTCCTGTTAAATCTTTAAGGTGTTAAATTATTAGCGTTATTCGAGAGACACACGATGAAGTTCGTAATATCCTTTGGATAGGTATTTACAAAGTAAAGGTCAAAACGTTGCTTTAAAGCACGAAAGATCTCTGTTATCTCTCTCCCTTTAATATTCTCGATAAACAAGCGCGTTCGATTTCTCTCTGTGAACGTCGAGTTTCATTTAGTTTCCCCCATGTCACCTTAAGTAGATATTAGAAATGGAACGCTGTAGATGTATACACTACTGTTAATGTGTCGCATCGCGTGCGAGATAGAGAGAGAAAGAAAAAGAGAAAGAGAAAGAGAAAGAGAAAATGAGGGAGGAGCATGCTTATGACGCGTATTTGCGTGCGCGTATCAACGATGACATATAAACACCTAAGTCGAACGGTTGAAACTTTGTAGGAGTATTATTACGTTACCGTTGACGATACTTTCAAATTCAAAAGGTATACATACCATTAAAACGGAGGATAAAACCGATAGATAATACAAAGGGAGTTTAATAACTCAATCTCTTTTTAAACGTGTAAAAATAAAATAGAAATAAAAAGGGCGCGCGAAAAAAAGGGGAAAAGAAAAAAAATACAAATACAAATACACACACACAAATACTAGTATGAATAAAATTAGAATTAAATTAAATTATACTTACAAGAATACGTCCAGTGGTGGTCTGTCCGGAAATCAGCTCGCCGGCCCAATCTTTGGCCTCAGTCATAAAAGTTCCCTCGAACTCCTTCCCATGGCGGTTCGATTTATGCTCCTTCTGCTTCGGGTCATTTGGGGCGAATTCGGGCTCTTTTCGGCAGCAAAGGAAGGCGAACGCGCGCCAGAGGAGGACGATAAGCAGCCCGGCGAGGAACGTGAAGATGCTCGACAGCAAGAAGCACCACCATTTTCGCTCCTTTAGGCAGTCATCTACCGGGGGCTGCTCGGTCGGCGTCTCTTCGCTCGTCATTCCGGCGGATCTCTGCTGCCCCCGGATCACACATTCACCGGCCAACAGCTACTATGATGGCCGATCGCACGCACTTTATACGCTTCATAATTTCCTCGTCCTTCGAAGCCACGCGGCGGCTAACGTCGCCTTTTTCCTCTTCCACCGCTGCTGTCCTTTCTCTTTCTCTCTTTCTCCCGCCACCACTTCTTCCTCTTCTTCCACCCCTTCCTCCTCCTCCACCACCAGCACTGTCGACTCTATCAACCACAAGAAATTTCCTTCGCGCTATCACGCTTCCCTTCTTTCAACCCCCTTATCTCTTCCGACAAACTCCTTCTTCTCCTCTTCCTCCTCTTCCTCTTTTTCTTCTTCTTCTTCTTTTTCTTTTCCCTCTTCACGTACGTGCTGCTGCTGCTCCTGCGTTCACCACTCTCTCTTTCCACCACCTCAACTCGGCCGCGAGACGACTGCTCTCTCTCTCTCACTCTCTCTCTCCTCGCTCTTTTGCCCTTTACCTACTTACCCCTCTTCTATCTCTCTCTCTCTCTCTCTCTCTTTCTCTCTCGATCAACCCCCCACCCCCACCCCACCCCCACTACTTCTTGATACGTTTCCTAGTTTATCTCAACCTTTCTCCTCTTCTTCTTTCTTTCTTTCTCCCCGTTTTCGTTCTCTTTTCTTTGATCAAATTACCACTTGCAAAAATAACACAACAATTACGCGCACCTTTTTTTCTTTCGTAACAAATTGTTTACTTGTTTTTAACGTTTTTTTATAGTTATTATTAAAATAATTATTCGCGTTCGCTTTCGACGTTATTTTAACGTATCTCACTTCGCACTGAAACGTCGTCCAACGTAACACGTACGACCTAGCGAATTTGTTCTTTCTCTCGATCTACCTTTTTTTTTTTTTTTAAAGAAAATAAGAGAACGCGAAGAAGATTTTACCCGGTCAACATATCAGACGAAAGAAAAATGACTCTGTTAGTTTCATCCCGTCTTCTCGTCGTGACGCGTCGCGTCGTGTCGCGTCGTGTCGCCTCGCCTTCACGTCGTCGAGTAAAATTGTCGTCGTCGAGCAACGTGTGTCCTCTTCTACTATCTCGTGCTCACTCGCGACGACGAGGACGACTCGACCAACCGGCAGTCAATGCCGTTGTCTTTCCTATATAGTATATATATATACTTACGTATATGTAGTATATGTGTATACATCTATATACGTATATGCGTGCGTATATATATATATCCGTATATATATGGCACCACAGCACGACAGACACTTTCCACCTCTACTTCTTCTTTTTATCTTCCTACACCTCCTCAAAGTGGGGTGAATAATCGTGAAAAAGCACTGGCTGCTCGATGATACTCTCTGTCCACCAGCACCAGGACTCTTCTTCTTTTGCTTTTGTTTTCTCTTTATCTCTCTCCCTCTTTCTCTCTCTCTCTTTTCCTTTTATCCCCTAAAAGAGACGAGCTTCTCGATGACGATAACTACTATACGACGATTATAACAAACTATCCGTATTTACTATGTTCGCTCGCTCACTCGCTCGACTCGTTCGTTCGTTCGTTTGCCCTTTCTAACACCAAGAACAAAACGTTCTATCTTCGGCAAATGAAGATAAAGGATAGTCGAGTTATTCGAGAAGGCTCTCGCTGTAGCAGTAGCAGCAGCAGTAGCACCACCACCACCACCAGCACAACCACCACCGCCAACACCACCACCAACCACCACCACCTCCACCACTGCCACCACCACCACCACCACCACCACCACCACCACCACTACCACCACCTTATTCTACTTCTTCTTCTCTGCTTCTCCTCTTCTTTTTCTACTTCTTCTTGTTGTTGTTCTTCTTCTTCTACTACCTTCCTACTTCTTCTTCTTCTTTTTCTGCTTCTTCTTCTTCTTCCTCTTTTTCTTCTTCGTCTATCGCTCGTTTCGCACCGTCTCCTACTACTCTCGAGCGCGTATACTAAAGTTTAGTTTTTATTAGCCTATCGGGCTGCAGCACACCACCGACGACGACGGCGACGGCGGCGACGACGACGACGACGACGAGGACGACCGAAGGTCCCGACGACCATACCAGTGCTCCGCAGCAATCAATACGCAACAATGGACCGGGACCAATAAGCTCGAAGCTTTTCCTGACGTAGAGAGACGCACGCTCTCCCTCTTGCGAGTCAAGCCGAGTCCTCTTCTCCTCCCTAACCCACCGTCAGCCCCTACGACACACCGCATTCGCCAATCTACATGCGGCTGAGCACCTTCGAAAGCTCACCGCTTGGCGTCGCTAACATTAAGCCCGCCAATACACGAATTTTCGCATTACATTGATTTGATATAATGAGTACTTCCAATCTTTTACTTTTACTTTTACATTGAAAATTCAATAAATAATTCTTAAACTTATTGTCACTAGTTTTCTCGTAAAAAGCAACTCAACTCGTTTTAGAACGTAATGTTATGTAACTCGATATTTGATCATTAAATTATGACTCTTATTACATACCAATTTCTTCGTATTATTTATCGACACTTCATTTTTGTTAAATACTTAAAGGACAGGCGTAAATAACGTGATTATCGAAGAAATAATGAATTCAATTTTAGATGGTTTCAAACGTTTTCGTAAACTTTCGTTCAACGAACATTTAGGGAGGAAATTAAACTGTTGCAATCGAAATCTTTCGTTTTTTATGCACAATGAAAAAAATATTAACATTTGCATAACGAATTGACGAATCCAGCGCCCTCTTGTAGTCTTGAAGTTCCAACGAGAACGAGGATAAAAAAGGCGCTCTACGATTACCGACTATCTAAGGTATTCGTTTGATCGATCTTTACGTCATACATTTGATAATAATTTAAGATTATATAAGATCATGTAAGATATGTAAACGAAAACGAGTTTCGTTTATATATCGTAGATTAAACCTAAGTAAAAGAGAAGATATCCCGTTAAAAGGTACGATAAATCGTCTTCCATGATATTTTTTCATTTTTATAAATACTGGTTTACTTTCCCTAGTATCTCGCCGACGTGAAATAATATGTCAAAAGTTATTAAAAGATTTATTGATTTATTACGAAATTGTTGTTATAGATTAGGCAAATGTCGTGTCATCATCCTTCCTGCCGTAAATATAATTAAAAATATATATATTTATATATGTTAGATATAACGATGACGCTTTGGTGTGCGAACCTACTCCATTCTCTTTCTCTTTCTCTCAGGTTCGTACACGAGGTCTTGCATCCATATAGGAAAGCTGAGCAGAGAAGGAAGATACCAAAGGCAAGAACGTCGTTCGAACTATCGCGCGGTGTCCTTGACACCGAGGAAGCTGCAATGGCGTCGCCCTCGACACCCGGTGAGATTTTAATATCTTCTATACGGTATTTGATTGTAAGCCGGTCCGTAGTTCGAATCGTCAGGTCCAGGTGGATTCGCTGCTAGCGCACGTCTTATAGCCTCTGGGATTGGGGGTGGCGTTGGTAAATGAGCACCTTGTGGACGGAAGCCATTTTCGTCTGCTACGTATTCCAATTGAATAGGTGTACCATCGGGTGCCGTGTACGAGAATCTACCCTGCACCGCCTACGATCATACATCAAGCATGTTCTTTACTGTTCTTTTTTTTTTTAATCAAGATCAAAAGTCCAATAAGACATCTCTTATCTTCAAAAATGTATGTCTCGAAATTACCTCGGCTTGCTGTCCAGGACCACCACCTGCTTTAGGGCGACCTGTTTCCTGAGCTGAAATTCCATTTTCTGTCTCGTAGCTCCAGTTGTACGTGCCGTCGGGGAAAGAATCGCGTTGCTGGTTACGAATTGCTATAAACCGACCACTGTACGGGCTAGAGTGAAGGGAATAAATGATATTTACTTCGTCTTACTTCTTCGAATGTTACGAGAGGGTACAAAGGGGTGCCAAGAGTGTTGGATAATTTCATCAGAATAAATTGCCAGAATATAGTTTGAGAATACAAATGTTAGATACGGTTATAGTTTTAGTTGTATACATGTCGAAAAGATTACTCGAAGAAAATGAAAACATTTCTAATAAAAATCAAAAATATCATTTACCTGTATTCCGGTTGATACTTCGGCTGTGGTTGATAACTAGGCTTTGGTGTCTGCGGGAAGAGATTTTGATTGAAACCTCTGAAACCTCCGTACTGCCCCAAGGCAGAGCCAACAAGAGCGAGGATCAGTATCTGCAATCACGAAAGATATGAAGTTAGAATAGTTCGAACGTGAACGAACGTGATTACAGTATGTCGATAATTTCTATGAACATGTCCACACTCCTCGAAAGAGAAATAGAAAGAACATGGCAGTTTGAAAAGACACTCACTGTGTACTGCATGACGATGATGATTCTCCACGGATCGTGATGCCGATTTGAAGAGTATCGAATCTGTGGCATCAACCACGAATACCGCTGGCATTTATATGAAGACGCTCAAGATCTTCCCTTCTCTCTGCTCCTCTAGACCACATCGGTGTCCATTCTCCTCTCTTCTCAAGCACGCAAGTCGTTCTAAGCGCCCTCGCATCCTCGCCCCACCTCAACCCCACGTTCGAGGTCACACCGATCCCGGAGTCATTTGTACTTACGTATATATCTATGTTTTAGAAGCGTTAATGTATTGTTATCGTTTAATAATCAACTCAATGTTATCTCATATACATTATTACAACATCAAACCAATATGATTAAACGTGGAACGAAAATAGAGACAGTATGTTTTAGAAAAAAAAAAACATAAATTTAGATGAACAATATATACGTCGCATACACTTTGGAGAATGTTGGTTTTAACATTTAAAAAAATTCAAAAAAAAGAGAAAAAAATTGTGACAGCAAATAAATAAGAGCAAAACTACCTGCTGGAATAATAAATGAAAGTGTCAAGATACGATGTTTTGTCAATTCATAAACGCATCCGCGAAGGCGTACGATCACCAACGATGATTTCATTCCTGATATATTCATAATTTGCTCTCTGCTTTTCGCCATCCAAAGGCGTAAACGCATTGTTCTTAGGTGAGACCACTCCCAGAGAGCATCGCTAACTCTGCTATCTACCTTTATCTTATACAGGACCGGTGTATGATCGTCTATAAGTCGTAATATTGCAGATGTCTTGGCTTAAAGGTAGACCGTGCGATTTGTGAACAGAGTCTAGTTAAAATATGATTATCGCGAATTAGGTATTATTCCTTTAATAATCTGCTAATGTATGAACGCATACCCGATACGAATTAATGTGTTCTGAGAAATTTTTGCATAACTACGAACAAATGAAAACAACTCGACATTTCTCTCGTTTCATATCGAGGATTCCAATTGAATATAAATTAATCGATCTTGCGAAACGTCCCTGAAAATGATGATGAGAAATTATGCAATGATAAAATGAGTACAATATGTACGAATTGTCACTTAATGAGTTTAACTAATTTCTAATCGAAATAGATAATAAATGATTGTAATTAGAATGAAACTTTTGACAATGTTATCTGATTTTATTGATCATTTTATCAGATATTTGTATTACAGTATTCAAGTTTCCAACCATATTACGTATGCATACATCATAACGATCCTATTGCAAACATTATCATTATTTTAATGAGATAAAAGTTACGAAATCGATCGTTCGATGTTTTCATCGTAAATTGTCCCAATTTGGGTAGAAACGAGTATAAAGATAGACAGATTCGATCAGTGGAAGGAAACGAAAGAAGAAGGCGGTACGTAAGGCAATTTAAGTTGGGCATTGAACGGCTAGGCGCGGATCGGTTTGCATAATTCTCGAGTAGGATGCTCGCCTGGGAGGCCCCCGAAGGTATGCCTTCTATCCGCGTCGTGGTGAGTCTGAAAGCTCACAACGATGACGAGGCATACCTAAGTCAATGTGGTTAATAAAACCAGAAAGGTCAGACCAGGTTCGAATAATTCTCCGAGACGCCGAGAGCATTCCGCGAGATCTAGAACCATCTTAGATGAGACAACAGGTTCGCAAGAGATCCTTGTTGATCCTGACAAAGAGTCTTAATAGTTACAAGATTTTAGATTTGTTCGCAAAGAACAGATATATCTCATTAAATAAGAAAGTAAGTAAAATATTATTCGATCATTAATTTAACAACAAACACGTGCTTTCAAATATTTTCTTGATCGTTGCAAACATTACGCTAAACGCCTAAAGGTGATGCACGTAAATATACTGAATTCCAAATGGAACGAGATGTGTGGGATGAGTGTCTCGATCTTCTCACGGTACAACTCGGGTATAAAATGGTGCATCTATAAATCAAGGATATTCCAGGAATTCTCGTGAAAGTATGTAGATACGCAGTTATCGAATTTCTGACGATAAGTCCCCTGAGAGAACACAATGTAATTTCTCGGATATCTCTTACTAAGATTCAAGATCACTGCCGACGCTCGCTGATCTTGCTACTTCCTCTCTTTATCCTACTTATTGTCCACGAAGTTAAGGTGATCGTCTATCTTTCCTTTCTCTCACTCTTTCTCTCTCCCTCTCTATCTATCTTTCTGCTTGCTTTATCTGTGATCCTACTTTTCCTTACTCCTAGGTATTCTATCAAAACTTTCGTTAACAATTCCGTGACCCGGCAGTTGACTTTCCACCTAATGTAAAAGTTATCATCTTTATGGCTGACTATCATTAGCATCATCATCGTCGTCGTCGTCGTCGTCATCATTGCAAAGGATCATCACTATTCCACGCTGCCTTATTCCCGTAACTCGGCGAATAACTCGCTAAAAGTTATTGTGCAATCATTCTGGCATTTCTGGCCGACTCCTCTCTTTGTGCTCTGCCCTTCTTTTCTTTCCGGTCCGTGACGAAAGCGAAAGGAATCCATCCTAGAAGATCCACGCCCAGTGGAGCCTAGCTGTCAGCAATATCTCGACTCTTCTCTTTCTCTCTGTTTTTACGTGCAAGGATTCGAGCATCGTGATAATTAGAGCTTCAAAAGGTCGCTTGTATCGACATATCGTGCATCTAAATGATTAATCGATGGTTAATTGCACTTAACTCTACCATTGCTCCAGCAATTTGTCGTAAGTCGATATATGTAAATATATTAGATCTATCTATTACCTTTTATAAGTTTGTGTTCTGAATTTATATTCAACTTTATTATCGTCTTATTAATTTTTAATAAAAATGACACGATCGGATCTCGATCATTGATCATTCTCGTTAAAGTATATATGGAAATAAAAAATTAATGGGAAAATAAAAAAAAAAAAATAAAGGAAAAATTATGAAAATCACTGAAAGGTGTTGCGGTCGATGAAATTATAGTCATTTTCGTGACAGGATACGACTCGCCCAGGTGTCCATCGATCTCCTTGACCGATATATCCCTCGTGCGCAAAGATCAAAACGTTTCACGATTGTATGCAAAATATCGATTTCGTCTATCTGCCATTCTAACAATACCATCGAGCTGACAGCTCCTTCTGCTTCCTTTTCGATTGTGTCACAGAATGGAAAGCACTACGTGACATCCTGACCCCAATGTCAAAGGCGCCGTTTGACATCCCCGGTCAGTTAACATACGTTTCGTAGAGAGACTGACTCTTATGCATTTACTATTTCTTTCGCCAGTCTTGCTAATTCCTTTTTGTATTATAAATTTCATGATTTCATTTATCTTCTAACAGGTGTCACTTATGTAAGATTAAGAATAAATGTATCCGTAATAATTCGTTTCTTTTCATTCTTTTATTACAATAAAACATTAATTGATATAATCTTAATGTTTATTATCATTAAATTCCCCATCAATCATAGTCTTAATTAATATAAAACAAATCTATATCAATTTGTCATTTGTTTGATGAACAAATGTTTTAAGGTATTCAAGGTTAAACATTCAATCGTTAAAGATTGCGATAAAGATCAGCGACGAGAAAATAGAATCGCTAAATTCATAGTAAAAGGATCTCGATGGTACTTTCAAACTTTCACGGCTTTCGTGAATGCCTCTCAAGAGGTGCCAGAAACGAAGTTCCAAGCTGTTCACGGTGAAAATGTTAAATCCTGGGATGAGCCAGAGTCGTCCATTCGGTCGACCGTTCGTTCGTTCGGTCGGTTAGTTGGTTGGTTGGTTGGTTGGTTGATCGTTGTGCAACGCAAAGAGGAGGCCGATGATTTGCTTTCACTGACTCACCTTTAAACGTGATATTACGATTACCATTAACATTAACTACGAGTGGCATTTCGAGTTGGTTTCCTAAAATTTAACGCCTCCGTAATAATAACGATTTAATTGATAGCTGGGTTAGACAGCTACCAGTAGGTTGCTCGTTTATTAATTGGTCAAACTTAAGTTCTTCTGGTATTATAAATAACAGGTACGGAAAGATATAACTCAATTTCAAGTCGATTGCATGTATTTACCATCGTACAAAGAAACAAGCGGTTACATTCTATTAAAAGAACAATAATAGCGCGCGTTAATTTGACGTTTTATCGTCTCGATAAATCTGAAGCAGCTCTTTTCTAATCATAAGTGATCTCTCCTCTTCGTATAGTATCCAGCAAACTGTCTCTTTATTTCTCTCTCTCTCTCTCTCTCTCTCTCACTCTTTCTCTCGGATTTTTCTTCTTATTTGGATTTCGTTAGCATCGATTATTTCGTCAAAGGAAATTACATTAAACTTTTTCACGCTAGATCGATCACATAAAGACAATTTCCTTTCTTTTTAAACATCTAGATATTACGTTACGATAACATTGTCCTTTATCTTTCCAAATAAATCTTTAGTTCTAACAGATCATTATCCAAATACTTTTCGATGTGATTTAGCCTCTAATGGTAATTACCTACTTGGCTTTTCACACGAAACGAATTGACGAGTACGTATATCAAAAATAGAAATTGCTAAAAGAGAGAGAAAGAGAGAGAGAGAGAGAAAAAGATAGAAAGAAAGAGAAAAAGAGAAAAGAGTAATAAAAGGAGTATAATTTAAAACGTTAAATAAAAGCAATCCTCTTTGATCCTCCTCGTTCAATTTCTTTACTATTTTTCTTTATCTATCCACGTGGAGGATCTAATGAAAAGGACAACTACACGTTCGTAGATGTTATAGGCAGTTTCTCGTGGTTTTTCTAGTTAGTGTCTTAGCAAGCTAGCTGGTTTGAAAAATAATATATCCTCAAAGAAAAAAAATAAGGAGAAGAATAGAAGAATAAAAGACGATCATCTTCGTTGTCGATCGCGAACGAATCGTCCTGATACTCCTGATATAATATAATCGTAAAGAACGATAAGAGTAATATAATGAAAAAAAAAAGAAAGAAAGAAATAAAGAAAGAAATAGAGAAGGAGAAAAATGGAAGAGAAAAATAGAATAGAAATCGATAAACATAATGTCATGTCTAGTATCTCCTGTAAGGCTCCTCCTCCTCGGGATGAGCCGCGTTGTAGCTGAGGGCTCGTTGGATGGCAGGTGGAATGGGCGGAGGTGTAGGTAGGTGAGCACCGCTCGCTTGAAAGCCGTTCTCGTCTGCGGTGTAAGTGACCAATATCGGGGTACCGTCTGGTGCTGTATAACTATATTGACCTCTAACCTCTTCGATTTGGGCTGGACCAATATTCTTTGGACGTCCTTGTTCCGCTACCGAGATTCCATTTTCGGTATCGTAACTGAAAAAATATTTTCTATTTAGATCAAGAATCTTATGTGTTTTACTTATTTGTGGGATCATTCTTGCATTGGTCTTACTTATTAGATTGTTTTGAGAATCGAAATCACGTCTTTCGCTTTTTATATTACTTTGGATCACTGAGATATTCAGGACCTTTAGGTTTACTTACTCACGAATGTCTACTCAAATTAGGAAAGAAGATGTTTATCCTTCATATATTATTTATAGATATATACAGGATGTTAAGAGTTGTTCAGCTTTGAGAATACATTATATTAATTAAAAAAAAAAAAAAAAAAAATAAAAAACAGAGTTTTTATTATCAAGAACAAGAATAATTGCTGGAAATATTATAACAAGGATTTCCGTGAAACGGGACTACCATTGATGATATGTCATACACAGGATGATAAAAATCTACAGAATAATAAACGCGATTATGTAAAACGAAAAAGATCGGTTTCTTGCGGATGTCGATAATGATTTTAGTAGAAAAATAGATTCCAATTATTGACATGATTTTTATTATTATACACAAGAAATAATAACACCGAGTAATCTTAATCCTTTAAACAAAAAAAGGCAAAATTATGGGAAGAAAAATATGATTGAAAAAAGAAACGGGAAGGGGTTGCAAAGGACGAAGAAAGAAAGTTAAAGATAAGAAAAGAAAGAAGATAATTGCCAAGTTTGAGGAGGAAAAAGAGAGATGTCGGTAGATCTGTGAGGCGTCACACAACGCAGGTGTCATGGGAGGTGTCTGAGAAGAGTTAAGTGCGATTTTACAAAGACATACGAACAGCCAGAGTGTGGCTGTTGATGGGACGGAAAGTGGACAGGTAGGTAGGTAGGTAGATAGGTAGGCAGATACGTAGGTAGGTAGGTCGATTGTAATTGTTCGATTGCGCAATCCGTTATTGCGAACTGCGCAGGCGATTAACATGGACGATTAACATCGAAGTCAATTAGCTATCTTTATCGAGCGTGTGTATATGCAATGATTCGGTGGCCATATCACGATGTTGCTTCTCATGTTTTACTAGGATTCCTTCACGAGACGAAGAAAGTGTTCGATCAATTCAATCACATCTGATTAGATGGATGCATAATGAAGTTTAATAGTTTGAAAACAAAAATAATGAGAGAAATAGATGTTTCATGTTTTCTTTTCTATTAAAAATTTCGTAGTTCGATCGTTCTTTTCTCATTCTTTCGAAGGCCAGTTCTTGGTCGTGCTCATCGGAGCCGAAAATCGTGGCACGATTGGAAATAAAAATGGAGGCGAACGTGCTAACGAGCATGATTACATCTTCGACGCGTGACGAGTAGTTTATAATACGCGCGAATTATCCCGGTTATATGTAGGTATATACGTAATTTCAAAAGGAAAGAGCAACCGAGATCCTTCGACCGTGTCGAGATCGCTCTTGAGGAAACGAAACAAACGGACGAACACCTCGGTGCTGTTTATCGATGGAAGAACGGACAGTCTCACCTGTAGGAGTAAGATCCGTCTGGTGCTGTGTCTTTCGATTGTCGCAATATGGCGATGTGTCTGCCGTAGTACTCGGGGTTGTATGGATATCTGTTGTATTGTGCATATGACGCCACCGTCAGACCGAGTAACAGCACCTACAAACGTTCAAAATACAAACAATCTCAAGCGTGTCAAAAAGAAAAGTTGGACATGGTCAGTGTTGGAAGTTCAAACGTGCGGCATATTTTCAATTAAAATCAAATTCAGATAAATCAAATCAAAATAAGCTTATTACGATATCTATTTCAAAGAATTTCTAGTTTAATTTTTAGCCCGTTAAAGACAATTTATTTTTATTGATTCGATTATAAAATAACATTGGAAGCGTCTACTTTATATCCGTTCATATAATCAATTTCTTTAAATAAGACGCAGGACAAGCGTGAATAATCTGCGCGTTAGTCACGATCGAAAGGATGTTCCTCAGGCAAAATAAGGACACAAGTGGGACGATTGGAACGTTGAAAAAGTTTTGATCTTTATGGACTGTCGGCGCGTTTATGAATAATAATAAGCATAACCGGGAACTGCGGTTTCTTCATTCGCGGTATGACCGCGAATGAATATGCGCGCGGCACGTGTCGCCACGGCGCGTTCTTTTGATATGCCAATTAGTCGTACGTCCTACGGCTTTTAAACGATACGTTTAAATAATGTTTTAACGATTTATCGAACCGCAAAAATTTGCGTTATTATTAATTATTACATAGATATCGATGTTCTCTTATGTTGACCTTTCGTTAACGAGTTAAAATTATGAAATAAAGAGTAATACAATTGAAATTGATAATTTAACAACGAGCTTACAACAGCGTCCATTAAATCCAACCCAATAGAAACTTAATTAGTATTAACCCAAGAAATTCTATTGATAAAATCAAAAGCAGATGATAATCTTATTTCACTCACAAGGATCTTCATAGTGTCTTCGTAGATCCGTAAGAAATAACGGAAAAAGTCAAATTAAAATGACGTGTAAAACGATAAAGTGGTTAAGTTTGACAGGCGCAAATTACTCGAATTTATGTTCACCGAAATGACGATGAAGAGGATTATGTGATACACAGAGTGGTTCTAGGCACTGTCGAAGATTACAGTGGCCAGGTTGGTCATGATGAGGTTTTATAGTCAACGTCGCATTCTCCTTCTGGACTACCATCCGCCCCGCCACAAAGACAACGATGCTTAACGAGAGGTTGAAGGGGAGAATTAATCTTCGAAGCGTTCGTGTAATTCGAAGCAGCCAGTTGCACTTAAAAGATGGCACATTCCCTCCTTCTCTCCCTTTCCTACCCTACCCTTCCTCACTCGAACTATTCCGTGGGCCGTATTTGCCCCTCCCGCGAATTCGAGAAGAAGATTTGCCTGACTTAACCTGACCTTTCATACCCGATACGATAATAATTATTACTTACACTCGAACTCCGTCCTTTGTATGCTCAGAATTTTTTCCTAAGACTACCTTATTCTCATTTCTCTTTCTATTTATCTACCTATCTATCTATCTATTAATGTAGTTATGTAGATACATTTACATATTTCTACTTATACGTGTAAGTAAGTATATTGTGCCTACATTTTATATGGGAGATAAGGACACGTCGATGGTGCAAAGGAATTTTGCTATCTCGTAAGACTATCTATTGTTAAAGTATTCTTTTAATATTACTCCATCCTCCCTTAGTTTTCATAATTTTACAATTTAAATTATATCGAAATTCTTTTCATTTTCTCTTCGTTTCTTTAATTTAACAATTATAGTTGCGAAATTAAACTCTATCGAATCTGTCTTTTTTCTCTCCTTTTTTTGTTTGTTTGTTTTTTTTATTTAGTATTTATTGTTGCAAAATATGATTAAGACTAATTGAGAATAATTAAAATTATTAAAAAATAAAAAATAGATTAAAAAAAATAGAAAAAATAGATAAAAAGTTTAACTGATATATAATCATCGATTTTATATTATCAATCATTGAATGTTAATATCGTGTACGTCAGTTTACCTTTTGCGTGATCGTCAAACTACATATATCTAATCGAATATGTCTAACTAATAACGGTACGATAAAAGTACATCTCAATTTTTTATTTATTGTTAAACTGATGATTATCTCGTGCCCGTTGTAACATATCTTGTAACACATCGAGCAAGACGACCTCGCCATGGGATTCAGATCGTCGGATGTACTACGGATCATCGCAGGGCGTATTCCTTTCACTGTTTGCTACAACTTGCCGAACAATTAACATTACTGTATCCGCGTATACTTACGACATTTCGCATTTATATTCTTATTTTTATTTATGACAACACAACAATGACATCGTTTTTTTTTCTTTACATAAAAGCAGCTAAAAATTGTTGAATTTTTGCGGTGTACCTTTAAAACATTCTTTACATTTTCTCACAAAATCGTAGATTTTATTTACTCTCGCGAACTTTTATTATTAACTGCATTTAATAATTTCTATAATTACAATGGTAGTCTTAACAATTAATTTTATTTAATTGTTATTATTTTTTAAAATAAGTAATTTTAGATCTATTATATTGATTGGTCAGCGGAAATCAATTATTACTGATCTGTACAAGAATCTATTGTTAAAGATCTATATTGTAGTCGATAAAACAGGACTCTACTGGTACTAAGTTGGAGGGTCTGTGAAACAGGATTCAGTTTTATCGACTAAAACTATTTGACTAGTAAAACAGTTTTCTATTATATCAAATGAACTTTTTATTTATTTTTATCAAATCTCTATTTGCCGTTGTAATGAAATTAAATTTAAACGCGTGATTTTACATTTACATAAAACATATAAAAATAAAGAAATAGGAAAAGTACAAATATTAAGTTACTACAAAAAATAATATCTATTAATTATTATGAAATACTTATTCGTAAGCAACATTATCAATGATTTATAAAGTAATATCTTATTATCGATTCTTTAGAAAGAAAGAGTTCACTATCTATCTACTACAGCTATGATTTAAAAAAGAAACCTGCAAAAAAATGTTATTCTGGGACTGTAAAATTGCAATGAATGAATCGAATGCAATCTCTTTGCATCTTAAATTTCAAACAATTTTCGACTACTCCTGGTATCTGTAAATATATAAAAGTTATTAAAAAACATTATAAAGTAATTAGTTTCTGTGTTTAAATGGATAAAAGGAACCAAGAAATAAAAAGGAGTAAAGAAATATGATATTAATTAGGGATTTAGAAGAAACTAATTACAATTATAATGTTTATGGTAAGCGGTCTTTGGCTAGATTTTACTTGCAATGGAATGTATAACATATAAAATATSTTAARCATTATACTGAAAGTAAAACACCATTGCCCGGGTCTAACCACGAGGAGGTAACCGCTTCCGAAGACCCACGAGGGATGTGCATCCTGAAGATGTCCACATCCAAAAAAAATTAAACGAAAGAAAATTATTTAACTGAGAACGTTTTTTAAGAAATCTAACTCTTGGGCCCCACCCTAAGAGTTTCACCTATTCGCAAGTAATACGTTTACGTGTCGAAGTCTAACAAAGAACTGATTCAAAACAATATAAGTTATCGGTAAATTTTATGTTTATATATTGGCTCAGTAACGAAATCAAATTTTAAAAAAGTCATCTAAAAACATAAAAGAAAAATATATCAAAATTATTTTCTATTTAAAATACGTTAATAGGTAATGTAATATTTCAACCAATGTATATATATATATATATGTTAAAACAAACTGAAATATAAGAAGAGTGTATTAAAGAATTAAAATAATTGTTAAATAATCGATAGAAGTGTCTTTTTTTGTTAAAAAGCTCCGAGTATATGTTCTGTCAACCGTCTTCCTCGAGATGCACCTTGAGACTGGCACTTTCTCGTCTGTGAAAATACTTCTATTGAAAGTTGTTTATATGACTTTCCGAACGTTGCGCATGTGTATAAAGGGAATAATTCATCTAATTAATGAAATTTAAGATTGTAACGTTCTGATTTTAGCATTTTTATCATTTTTATGTAATTATTTAACCGCTCCTGCGCAGTAGTGAGTTCAATGGTAAAATTATTTGTCTGAGAAAGTTTTTTAATAAACTTAACACTTAGGCCCCACCCTAGGAGTTTCATCTATTCGCAAGTAATACGTTTACGTTGAAGTCTAACCAAAAACTGATTTAAAACAATGTATGTTATCGGTAAATTTTATGTTTATATATTGGCTCAGTAACGAAATCAAGTTTAAAAAAGTCATATAATAACATAAAAGAAAAATATATCAAAATTAATTTCCATTTAAAACATGTTAATAGGTAATGTAATATTTTAACCAATACATATATATTCAAATAATCAGAAATTTGAAGGGAGTATATTAGAGTATTAAAATAATTATTAATTAAGCGGTCTTTAGCTGGATTTTACTTGCCATGAAATGTATAGCATATATAATATGTTAAACATTATATGGAAAGTAATATACCATTGCCCGGGTCTAACCACGAGGAGGTAACCGCTTCCGAAGACCCAAATTATAATAAATATTCATTAAATTTGATTTTTGCCAATAATACCAATCAATTTTGTCATGTTGAAGCCTAACAAAAAACTAATTAGAAAACAATATAAGTAATGGGAACAATATATGTTTACGAAAAAAAGTAAGTAAAGTCAGTCATATAGAAAAATCATAAATTAATAACGTATCAAAATTGCTTTCTATGTATATATACATTCGAAGTAATTTAATAGGTATGTAATGTTTAAAAAAATGTACATGTGTTGAAACTAATCTTAAACATAAGTAGAGTGTATTAGAATATTAAAATAATTGTTAATTAATCGATGGAAATGCATATTGTAATCGAAAAGCATGGATTTACCTGTCGATGTTCTTTCCTCTTCGAAATCTTTTGTTAGACTGATACGTTGTCACACATAAAAAAGTTTTTTCTATCGCAAGTTGTTTATATGGCTTTCTGAAAGTTGCACATGTGTGTATAAAGGAAATATTAATTATATTTAATAGAAATTGAGATTTTAACGTTCCGATTTTACATTTTTTTAATTTTCATGTAATTGTTTAAACTAATGTACATTTGTTAAAACGTTCCTGTGCAGTGATGACTTTGGAAGGGGAAATTGTCATCGAAAAAAATATCACATCGAAATTATTTAATATTTAAGTATGTTAATAAGTATGTAATACTTATACTAGTATATATATATGTCTAAATAATCTGAAATATAAGTAGAGTGTGTTAAAATATAAAAATAATTGGTAATTAATCGATAGAAATGTATATTGCAATTTA
>NW_014569654.1:338981-340322 GCF_001313835.1 Polistes canadensis
ATCTATGCACTGTCCTCTTCGAAATCTAACGTTGAAATGAGCCTCTGTCTTCTATGTAATTACTTTTATTGAAAGTTGTTTACATGACTTTCCGAACGTTGCGCATGGGTAAAAAAGGAATATTCATCTAATCGAGCGTTATTCTTTTTCTAAGCTATATAGAAATGTATAGAAAGAGTGAGAACGAGAGTGGGAAAGAGAGAGAGAAAAAGAAAACAAAAAGTTCACCTACAGGCAATTATGAATGTGTATGTATATTTGTAGGCATTTCTCGAGATGAAACAGAAGAAAAGACAGCCGAAACAAAACGTAAACAGCCGAACGTTAGATGAAGAATAAGCAGTAACGTATTTCATTCCCCTCCCGTCCATCGGCGAGTTATGATCTAACGTGAACATGTAACGTATTAAATTATTGATTAATTTTATTTCTAACGTGTTATCTTATTAAAACATTCGACAATTGTTTATTAGACAACTTTTTATATCTAACATCTAATCTTTGTGATAGAATATTTTTTAAAATGTGTGAAATGCCTCCAGGAATGATTAACAGCGAATATTGTACTATATAATATAATCTTTAGTATGTTTCAGCTTTTTACAGATTTTTTATTTTTTTATATTTTATTCATCGTCATCCTAAGGGTAGGACACCCATCCTGCAGTCATCAATGAAGACTAAAAGTAAGCATATTTTTCTATGAAAAATTTCTATAATAACTTTAATGGTTTTTTATTATAACGATGATATTAATTGTTCTTTTCTTTTTCTGTTTCAGAACATCATTGCAATCAAGCGCGTAGGCAATGAAGTACTCGTGTGTTGCATCGATAAAATAAAAATATAAAAGAATCGGAAAGTAGAGTCAGTGTTGTACGCCGTATGTAAAAGTTTCGTTTTTTCGGGTAAAGAAACTCCGTAAGTTTCTTTTATTCTTTTTAAACGTGTGTGTTCATCGTCATCTTAAGGATAGGATATCCATCGTGCATTCATCACTGAAGAATAAACGTAAGTCAATTTTTATTTTAAACACTTTCTTAATAATTATAATAATTTTTTCTTACAACAATAATATTCATAATTTTGTTTTCATTTCTGTTTCAGATCATCATGGGAATATTGCAGCGTTGGAAGTGTTGTGAATAGTGTTTGTGAAGTGTTGCAAGTGTTCGTGCATTGCAATCGTGCGCGAATCAATATACGGGAGTGTTTGATCGTTTAAATATAATTAAAATCACGGATTAGAAGCACGTTCGTTCGTTAATTTCAATTCCGTCGCGTTCGCGAACTATTTTTGAAATTTATATATTAAATTAACTGCGACCAATGCAGTGTAAT
>NW_014569654.1:340532-342577 GCF_001313835.1 Polistes canadensis
ATTAAATTAACTGCGACCAATGCAGTGTAATTGCATTAGAGTTTGTTCGAGTAAAGTTGTATTTTTATCTTTAAACAGTCGCACAGACTGTTCGCGTATTAGAGTCAGTGCATCAATGAAGATTTCAAATTCAACGCGTTTCGGGATTAAAATAAAGTGTGAAATTTGTATGTTTCAATAGACTGTGTGCAAAGCAGTCTTTGAATTAGTTGTAGAGTCAGTGAACGGGCGTAAAACAAATTAAAATCAAGCGCGAATTAGAGTCAATGTTGTTCGCCGTATAATTTAATTTCGGTTTCGCGATAAGAAACTCATCTATAGTTTCTTATTTTCGTTTATACCGCGTCATTAGATTCACGCGAGATGCATTACCATGATGCCATTGAGCTTCATCCCTTTGGAATGCATTGTAAGTATTCATTTTTATTAACATTTTATTCGTTTCTGTTTGATATGATTTTGGATCATATTACATATAACTTATCATTTTGTTCTATTTTATATTACAGATATGACGACGGACTTACTATCTTATCAAAGATGTGGGATGAATTCTTCGATGGATCTTCGATGGATCTTCAATAGCAAAGCAAGGAACTTTACAATCGTTAGACTGCTGTACTTGCTGCGAAGTAGGAGTGTTTTGGAGCCATCGTAGAACTTCTTACAGAGTGAATAAAAAAATTTAAAGTCCCTCCGGTACTCAATCATGTCGAGGATGAAAGGTCCAAATCGGCACGAGTAACTGGTTGTAATTAATTAAATAAATTATTGACGAGCACATGAGTAATTCATTTCTAGGAGTTACTCATGAAAATTGTATATTATATTGTATATTTTATATTAGTTCAGGATAGGTTTTCTTGTCTCATCGGTTAAATTCATTTAATTAATAATGCAATTAATTAATGCACTTTCTTTTTTATTACGTGTTTTGTTTGTGGCTAGTAGTGGTGAAATCGAGCATTAATTTACTCGTTTTCGTCCAGAAAAGCATGTAATAAATGTCTTACATGCATTGCTTCGTATTTAGTTTATCTAATCGCGATTTATTTCGGTATATCGATACTTCGATATTATAAATAAATGAGCAAGAAAGCAAACTCATTCGCGACGGATAGATTCTAGCAATTAAGTGGTGGCTCAAAGCCYAGTTCTTTTATTAGAACAGCCAACTTAATGAAAGGAGTCGTCCGAGGTTGTTTATATATATTTAGTTGTCTCTTTTAAAATTTTTAAATATTAAAGAATTAAATTTAACTATTCTTGCATAATTAAAAAGTCAAATCTAAATGACTTGTAGAGTCTTAGCCCGCTTAGATGAAATAAAATGTTTTGATATATATTATCAAATAAAATGCTTTGATATGTTTATATATGTTAATAATGTTTTTTTAGTTCAGGATTTTCAGCTTCTAATATACTAATCTCCCGTTTCTCCCCCCCATACTTTCTGCGTTCTCATCTTTGCGTGTGCCCAGGCGTTACACGTATGGGTGAGAAACAGTTAGTGTGGGTTTAGTTTTAAGTTTTTCCCCTCCTATTGGCGGCTGTCATTGTGCTAGTGATTGCACGGTGTACATTGCACTTGTGTGTGCGTTTAGGTGTGTGCGTTTAGGTGTGTGCATTGTACATCGTTTCGCGATACGTAATACCGCGCTTATTATTTTTTAAAGTTATTGAATAAAAGTAACTTGTAGAGTCACGCGTACGATACGAAATTTTTTTTTTTAACAATCGTTTTGCATAGTAGAGTTACCGCATATATTTGCAGAAACTTTGATATACTCGTATATAACTAGTATGCAATATATACTAGTTTATATTTATATTTTTGCATTAGTCATTTATGCAATAATCACTGTACTCCCATAAATTTAGAAAACGCGTTTGAACTAGGGTGTCGGAGGTGCCCCGAGGCATGCTCTCTAGTTTAGGCTTTTGCACCCTGGTGGTATGTGAGAGAATCGTAAAGTGAGTGGGTATGTATATATGTATGTTTGATCTTTTTGAATATGGGTAATAGACAAGCAGGTAGCATACTT